>NW_008662126.1:0-418 GCF_000695815.1 Acanthisitta chloris
TGATTTTGGGGGTATTTGGGGTGATTTGGGGGTGATTTGGGGTGATTTTGGGAGTATTTGGGGTGATTTGGGGTGTTTGGGGGTATTTGGGGTGATTTTGGGGTTATTTGGTTGATTTGGGGTATTTTGGGTTGATTTGGGGGTATTTGGGGTGATTTTCGGGTATTTGGGCTGATTTGGGGTGATTTGAGGTGATTTTGGGGGTATTTGGGGTGATTTTGTGGGTATTTTGGGTGATTTGGGGTGATTTTGGGGGTATTTGGGGTGATTTTGGGGGTATTTGTGGTGATTTTGGGGTTATTTGGGTTGATTTGGGTTTATTTTGGGGGTATTTGGGGTGATTTTGGGATGATTTTGGGTGATTTTTGGGGGTGATTTTGGGTTATTTTGGGGGTATTTGGGCTGATTTGGGGTGATT
>NW_008662127.1:0-21818 GCF_000695815.1 Acanthisitta chloris
ACGGCCCCGCCCGCCGCAGCGCCCCCCTCAGGAGCCGGCCCAGCCACGCTCGGGCTACACGAGAGCACTGCGGTTCCAAACCCAGGCAGCTAGCAGCTACAAATAGGAGTCACCGCGTTACTGCGAAGGGAAAACCTTCCCTTGTCTCTGCCTCACGCTGTCCTTCCCCCTTCAGTTCCCCCTGACAGCATATACAGTGGGAAGAGCCTCACTCGCCCTCACTCCGTTTTGGATACAAAAGTGTCCGGATAAACATACTATATACACCTTTATGTATATCTATAGGTACACAAATGAAACTACAGAACATAACGCTTCCAGAGCTAAAACCCATTAAACCAACAAAATAAAAACACTGAAGCTAGTATCTCCAACCCTTTATTGTACTTTGAACATATACATGACATTTCTCAGAATTAGTGATTATTTCAACACTGATGCTACACCTGTCACATATAATGTTGCTTTAAGATGCAACATTTCAGGCACTAATCCTGTAGCTCAAGTTAGAGCTAAAAAATGTTTTAAAACTTCCATTTTCACGCATACTATTCTAAATAACATTGTTTATGCAATACAAAAATCAGAGGGTTTGCATTGTTTCCACAAACATTAATATTTTGACAATGATTTTCTGTATGCGTATGTATACAGAACATATGTATACAGACACCTCAAAAGGGGTTTTTTTTCCATTTTTAATTTTTGTTTCACCCAACCAGGAATTCTCTTAAGTAAAAAAAGTAAAGTTTGATCTTATATGGTAAGGAACTTTAAATTCAGAACCAAGGTAAACTTTAAAAGCATATTTTGCAGCCTCCAAAGTTGCATTTCCTTATATTTTAATGAGGTTTTTGGATACTATTTTCAAAATGCATATGCAGAATGTGTGAATTAATGACTAATACTCTCAAAATCCCCACTCCCAAGACCAACCATCTTAATGAAAAAAGTCAAAGCTGCAGCAACAATGATTTAGACTTGAAGTATAAACAAATTTCTACTTATTTTGAGTATGTTAGCGTTTTTAACTGGTTTGAGAGAAAACACTTTTTCTGGTAATCATCTTTTGAATGGGTGAAAGCAAGTCACAGAAATGTCTTTTTTGTTTTTCAAACATTGAGCTAAAATGCTTGAGGATTTTTGCTATATGTCCATTATAAATGAGACCATACTAAGCCCCTTAATACTAATCTATTATTGTTTAGTAGAAAATTACCACTCTAGAAAATAAATAGCTTATTTGATGTGCTAATTCCAGACAGAAACTTAGGTTTTGATGTAGAAAGTGTGGGGTGAAGTTCTTTGGCCAAACACAAAGGACTGCAATAGTTCTTTTGCGGCACTGACAAATCTTATAGAAGATGCAACTTCTGTAAGAATATATTTAATACACCAGCAATGTACATGCAACTATTCTCTCTGTTACAGAAATACTAGAAGTAAGCAACTTCCTTAATTTCAGGTATGCCTCAGGTTATGTAAAATGAAAACTACCTGATAAGATTACACTTCAGCGACCTGCTATAACAGACAGAAACCCCATGGTCCTTACAGCTAACAAATTCTTCGTGTGGTTTCAGGTCAAGGAGATCTTGCTGTGTTTTGATGGATTGGAAGTCAGCTTATTCAAAGGAATTCTAATGAACAGTTAAAATAAATGTAAGATTGGTCTATATAAAATGCTGACAATGAGAACATGAGGTGGAAATTTCGCTCCATAGAAGCATTTAGGAATACAAATTGATTATATCAGGGATTATATTAGAATGTCTATACAGAGCTGATCAAACTGACAAAAAAAGGAAAGACAACTTGTCCTGAATGTGTTCACATCAGTATTAGAAAAGTCTGTGTAAGAAAATCTTTTTCAAGCAATATTAAATACCAGATGATTTTACAAATTCAGTGTTTATATAAAAACTAACATGTCAGCTGTGACATATTACCTTTAGAACTATCAACTGCTGAATTCAAAAGTAATAAGGAATAAAAGTGTGAACATTAGTTTTATAATCTCAGATAGGTTTTGAAGCCTTATATTCACATCACATTATTATTTCTTTCTGCATTGAGGACTTCAAAATGAAGTTTATTTATTTCCAAGTTCGGAGCAATTTCCCTTGCCAGTGCAGAATCCAAAAGTCCAAGAATTGTCCTTTAAAATTATCCACACTCTGCTTGCTACTTCTACAGGTTCTGTACTTCTCATACAGAAAAATAACATAACATTACAGAAGGCCTTTATCTTCAACTAGGCAAGAAAAAGCAATACTGTACACCACTCGTTTTTGAAGTGTAATATCGTGTCTGCAGGAAACTCATTGCTATATTTTAAAAGTACAAACATACAACACAAATCCTTATTATGGAAACAAATTTGCATCAAACCACTCTTCTCATAATGGCAATAGACCATTCTTAACGATAAGAATGAAAAGTAATTGGCAGAATTATAGTAAAAAATTACGCAAAGCTAAGATACACTTAATACGATTAGAGGAAAAAAAACCCACAACCCAGAAGACAGTGAGAAAATGCTTAGTATATAAACAAATCAAATTACATTTTCCAAGAGCTCTTAGATTTATTTTTAAGGAGGACATTAATACACTTTTGGGTAAGAACCAGAAAAAACCCTTGTAGTCCTGTCTTGATTTCAAATATTCTTAAATTTCTAATGACAGGACTTCAATGAGATTAGATTGTTTTAGCACTTGCAAAGTAGTGAGAAATGTCTGATCTATGCCTTGCAATTTAAGATGCATATTCAAGATTTACTTCTAGTTTTTACTGTTTTGGCTCTATGCATAATTAAAAATTAAGGTATGACAGCAGAATGCAGAAATGTGTGCAAATGTCAAAAATTTTGTCTAGCAACATAAATGCAAGTTCAGACAGACTTTGTTCTTGTCCTGTATTATTTTGCTCAGGTTTTCTCCAGACCTTAATTAAATTTTAATGCACTAACCACAATGACCGTAAAACTCCAAGTATTTCAACTTTCATAGGTTTCTATGTATTCTACATGTAAATGAATTAGTACAAAAACCATTACTGAAAAAATATACATGCAACTGAAGAACTGCATCAGTTTTACTCAAGACAAAGCTCTATAGCAATTTTCTTAAAAATGTACCTGGTATGTCTTTGATAAATTAGTTACTGATGTATATAATGAAATCCACATACCTGTTACAGAGTTTGGTCACATTTCCTACCTGTCTACAGGAACAGTAGACATTTAAAGTATTTCTGCAAAAGACTGTTGACTCTTAAAGTCAACTTCAACAGGACAATTATTCAACAGGGAAAGTCAATTTTTGTTTGAAAATTGTTTTCCATCTTACATTACTACTTTTAGCATATCTTTGGGGCAGAAGTGGAAAAGGCTGAGAGCACGCTGTCTAAAAATACAGCAGAAAATTCCACGCAGATGATCCTGCAGAAAATGAAAGTTTCCAACATTCAGTTCAGTAGAAAAAAAGCAATTCCCTTTCACCTCTTAGTGTGTTTCTGATGGCGAGCTCCATTTGGTTTTTAAACTGCTCATATGACTCTGTTATAGGGAGCTCCAAGCAATTAAGGAGTCTGTTTCCAATGGGACAACTCCTCCGTAAAAATTTAATAGTAGGTTCAGGGTCAAAACCAATGGATGGTATAGAAGAACAGCCTGTTGCGAAGAGCAGAATATCCTCCAATGTCACTAGAGACTCACCACCTAAAAAAACCAGGATGAGATTTTGTCATTGACTGTCTATTTCACAAACCATTATGCTGCATGTTAATGTTAAGAGGACAAAACCAACACAAAATCAGACTAATATGCTGAATAAATATGCTGTTATATGGCTAAATAAGAAAAGATTTAGCAAGAAAAACCTACTTGGGTTAGTTCTAGAAAATCTTAGGTGAAAAACTCGTCTACAAGAAAATGATGGAAAACAACGATCTTTAAGATACAAACTATCTAATAAAGGATTTTTCTATATCACTTAGGCTGTGGGGTTTTTAAATACGCGGGAGTTCTAGCACCAATCTTTCAGATAGTTGCACCCCTCAAGTTTGATTATAATTGGGCAACAGTTTCACAAACTGTAAGGGGAAGGAGGAACAATTAGGAACTAACAGTGACCACTAAACCTTCATTTATTTACCCCACTGAACACTACAAATCAAGTCCTGTATATATACTAGCAGCTAAATATCCTGCACATGGAAGGGGGACAAGAACAAAAAAAAAAAAAGAAAGAAAGAAAGAATGTACTTACTTTCCACATCTTGCAAATAGCTCATCCAAAAATCAGCACCTTGAACTTTATTTACATCTGATGAGGAATGGATTGTAAAAAGATCACAAATAGTTTCTGCTGAAAGTCTTTCAGGTTTGTGGCAGAATATGCTAGAGAAGGCATCTGGATGCATTTGCATTTTCTCTAGGACACCAAGAGTTTTCAAACCTTGCCTAAAGCTGGGGGGGGGAAGAAAAAGCGCAACTATGCATTAGAACTTTGCATTTTATAAAGAAGCAAGACTGAACATAATATATCTTCCCCATTTGCAGTCTCCAAGTCTTGTCAATAAGGTGTATAGAGTAGTCAAATTTTGTCTTGGAAAATGCATTTAACTCATTTTAACAATCTACATGTCTGTGGAGCTTTTTGGGCAGATGAAAGAAATACCAGTAATATGCAAAAATTAACTTTATTTCCCAGTACTTGATTGTCTGTGCAAGGTTTAGTTTTAACTTTGATGTAAAAACATAGTGAATATCTTTCTTAAAAGTATATTTTTAGAAAACAGTTTAAATTCCCTGTTCCTTGGCAAAATGAGTTGTCTAAAAAGACAGCCTATGCTTGGCTCTGCAGTTTGCATCTGCTTACATGCTATTATTTCTCTCTGTAGCAAATGCAGATAACAGTATCCTGGGCTGTATTAGGAATTATGGTGCAAGCAGATCAGGTGATCCTTTTCCTCTGCTTGGCACTGGTAAGGCCATACTTGAAGAGCTGTGCCCAGTGCTGGGCTCCCCAGTACAAGAAAGATATGGACATACTGGAGAGAGCCCAGCAAAGGCTGAGTAGGATGATGAAGGGACTAAAGCATAACCCTACGAGGAAAGGCTAAGAGACCTGGGACTGTTCAGACTGGAGAAGAGAAGGTTCAGGGGGAATCTCAATGTGCAGAAATATCTGAAGGGAGTGTGCAGTCAGAGACAAGCTCTTTTTAGCGGTGCCCAGTAACAGGCCCAGAGGCACTGAACACAAACTGAAAAACAAGAGGTTGCACCTGAACATCAGGAAACACTTTCTAACTGTGCAGGTGACTGAGCAATGGCACAGGCTGCCCAAAGGTTCTAGAATCTTCATCCACAGAGATACTCAAAAGCCATCTGGACACAGTCCTGGGCAACTGGCTCAAGGTGGCCTGTCTTAAGCAGGGGGTGGTAGACAAGATGACTTCCAGAAGTTCCTTCCAACCTACACACCCATCTGACTCCGCAATGTAACTAGATATATTTAAATGCAAAAAACCCCCCCAAAAAAACCCAAAACCAAGCAACTAAGTTGAAAAAAACCTCACTACTTACTGTGTACTGGATAAAAACATTTCAAGCAACTGGCCTTGCAATTTGGCTACCATGTTAAATCATCATTACAATTTTACCTAAGTTGTTTACTCTTCATTTCTTACATTTCAAAAGGCAGAATGAATAAAATTCAGAATAAAAATGTTGAAAGTATATAGTCGGGGGGGAAGAACATTTAACAGCTAAAATGACCAACTCTTGTTCTACTCACTTAGGGATATTTAAGCCTATCTCCAAAAATGCATGCACAAACCCACATTTCCCCATAAACAAACAGGATAACCATTACCAGTTTTAAAATATGATATAGATTGTTCAAATATGCCAGAGGGCCTTGACTGAAAGACTAATTGCTGTGAACTTTGACAAATTTGAATCAACTTAATCTCCAGGAGGAGCTAATTTTGAATGTAAGGATACTTTTTTAAGAAAGATAACATTATAAATGTGTTAAGTATAAATCTGGCTATACTTGTTATAAAAATTAGCCTTTTTTACTGAGCAGATGAAGACAGCAGATTGCAAGCAAGGTCAGAGACCAATCAAAGAACAGTCAACAGCTGCAACTTTTCCAGATAAAGTCATTGCTACTTCATGGAAACATCAATGCAATGCTCATGTTCTAGCAGGTCAACTTAACACTTGTGGACACTGTCACTCTCCTAATGGCACACACAAGCTCACTAATTAAGAACATTGGAAAACTCATTTAAATTCTAAACATATGTCTAGCATATCTAAAATTGAAATATTCTAAATTTGAACAATTCTGATTAAAAAATGAAAATAAGCTAGAGAAAGTTTTAGTGCAAAGGACTTTGTGATGCTGTAGTTTCAAAACTGTAACAAAGAATGGGACCAAGGAGAAGTGGAACAGAGCAGATATGCACAGAAACAGTATTAAGTCTTTCAGCTTAAACTAGCTTAACAATTGATACTTAATCCACTGAAAATTACACTACACTTCACTGGTTTAAATGAAGAGTAAGTAAGAACATGTGAAAGTCAGTTTTACCAACATATTTTTAGTATTTCAGTGAGAAAAGAAAAAACCAAGTCTGAAAACTCAAACAAACCAAACCTTTCTAAAGGTGAAGCTATTCTCTTGATTACATGGTAGATCAATATGTCATTCACCAGCATGTTCTTTTCACACAAATCTGTTACAGGTCTTACACATCCAGCAGCAGCAAGGAAGTCACAGCAGTCGTGTATTGTAGAGTGTAGGCTGGACAGACTACTTGCATATTTTATCTGTGTAAGACAAAAGTTAGGAATTGTTTACTACATGTGTATGCAGAATACATATGTGAAATATGTAGGCGAAAAATAAGCTTTTTAATCTGAACAAGTTATAGTAAGTCCTTTATCTCCAGATACAATTTTGGACAAGAAATAAAACTAAACTTATTGCATATTACCGTTTCTATCATTTGTGCTACATCAACATCAGCAACATCTTCCAAAGCTGGCTGCACATTCTCTGGACCATAGACAAGACAATCAAACAGTGTTTTGGAAAAGAAACCAGGAGATGGACCACCATGAACCAGAGAAACCGCAATCATTTTCCCAGCTTCAAAATATAGATTCTCTTGTACAGCTGCAAACACAAAAATATATTTACTAATTATGCACAGAAATTATTTGTGATACTTATTTTTTTATAAAAAATGTCGTAACACAATTCCTTCTTTTAGGAGACGCAACAAATGAGGTTTGCCATCTCCTGATGATTGAGACAGTAAGACCACATTTTTACACAGGAGTACCGTATTCTTTAGCCACTATCAAGGCTTAGGAGAAGACGTAACTTCCTCTTCCACTTTGTACTCAATGCATATTTAATTCTGAAGCATAAGAACTTAAAGAAGCTAACTTTAGGAGAGATAATGTTCTAGACATTTAAGGAAAGGAGATTAAGTAGCAGAGAAAGTGAGACAGGAAGAAATAAATTAATTTGAAGAGAATGAATATATTAGTTAAAAAGGCCAAGGAAAAAAGTATGCTGTATTTTTAACTTGGTTGTCATCAATTTTTCCAACCAAACCAAATTTTTTTTGTTATTACAAATCTACACCCCATCCCCTTTCAGAACTGAGGAAAAACCAAAACCAATCAAAACCCAATTTCTATCCAAGCATTATACTTGTCAACTGGCACCCATACTGGCTGAAAGTCACAAAAAAAAAAGAAAAAAAAAAGAAAAAGAAAATGCTTTGAGCTGCATAGTTCTTGAGGTATTTTTGAGCAAAGCATTTAATTACCTTGAAAATCAAGGGACAAGTTCTTTGCAGAAGAGCCCACAAACAATGATGAATTCTGAAGGTGAAGCATTAATAAGTGGAAGAAATGGTGGTTGGATGCAGTGGAAGTATCTGTCTTTGACTGGGTTTTGCAGTGTAAGATCTTGATTTCAATGGTGTTTGTAGGACTGAAGTTGTGCTGTCTAAATACTTTTAAAGCACTATTCCAGATATCTTCTGCATTGATGTAAAGCTTTGTTTTTTTTTTATTAACTTGTAGCTTTAACTCCTTCAGTATATCACAAACTTCCCTTCTTTGCTTTCTTAAATGTCTACAAGAAAATCAAATGTACTTTTGGATGAAATGCATCATTCATAATTAGTAACAGTTATACAGAAAACATTCCAACTATTAAGAACACTATGGCACATTCAGGTATTGACTAAATTATACCAGTAACATATTTACTGTCTATTTTTCAAATATTATCTTTGTAGTGGCAAATTTTAAAGTACTTCTAAGAACTAGAAAAGAAGGGAGGCAGAACTACCTTTGCACAAAACAGTGGTTTTCTTAATTCAATTACACCAACATAGTGCCAAAAAACTTACACCAGTCTACATTTGAACATTGTGAAACCAGTGAGAAATTGAAGTGCATCATTTTGTTAGATGTTTTGCAATTAAATTAGAATCTTTGTCACTATAATTAAAAATACATTTGAGGAAGAAACATAGCAATTCTCATTTAAAAAAATAGGATCCCAGTCTAAATAAGACTTCTTCATTGCTTTCTAACCTCCAACTAAAACTATTTCAAGTACCCAACCTACTAGTAACTAATTCCCTCATCAGAACTTTTAGCACAGATTACAGACAGAACTCATAAATTAACTACTCGCAAGAAGATAAAGAATTTTACTTCCCTAAATTGAATATTCTGTATTAAAACATGTTTTTCTAGCATTGAATTTAGTACAATCATAAACTATTCCTATCATACAAATGCAAAAAACACTGAAAATTTGGGACAACTAATTAGAAGAAAGTAATTAGGATTCTTTTTAAAGAATGGTTAGTCATCCTTTGGTAAAAACAAATATGCATTTCTGGGGTCTGACCCACTCACTAACCTAGAAATTCTGAAGAGGTATTCTTTTATCCTTGCACCCCTCTAACATTTATAAACAGCAGAAGCCTTTATCAAGTTATGACTTCAGGTTTTTAGTACGCTCATTTCATTTTTCCAGTGACTATCTACATATATATACACATACACACAAACATACATATAGATACTATATATATACACACACACCCTCTGCATGTTCTGTAGGAAATATGGTATAAAGCCATGTACTAGATTACTCTTCAAGTAAGAAAAAAATAGAAGAAATACTTTTACCTCAAGGACCAGTTTCTGTTTGACATCAGTGGAGAGAGGGGTATCTTCACTCTGTTGGATGCTGAAAGTTCTAGGTGTGAGCAAGGAGACAAGTTGTTCTGGCACATTAGCTTAGGTGATCTATAAACCAAAACAGTATTTTAAGAAGAGATACAACTGAAGAATGCATAAGTCCTTCTTATTTGAAGGTAGCAGTATAGTTTCCCACTACTTCAGGACTGAATCTCATTTGCATCTTCATTACCATGAAGTCCACCGGTGCCTGAAGTACAATTTTAAAAATTAATTCGGTATTTTATTACACGGTGCTTTTAGGATCTGTTTTTAATTGCATCCCATACATGAGATGGAAGTCCTGACTGATATGTAAAAACTATTCATTTCTACAAGACTTGAAGTTTTTATTACAGCAGAGGAAGACATTAATATAAACATCTCTAAGCGCAATTTCTTAAACACTGTTAAAATGGAAAAAATACCAATGAGCAACCTTAAAGTTTTGCCATTTGTACACTTGAAATTACCTCTAAATTATTCAGATCTGCTTTTATCAAACTAAAAACTGATTTACATGCCACCAAATGTAAATAACTATCAAATTTACAGGCTTACTCAGGAAACTCCAATCACTAAACTTTACTCCAATTTTATTCAATTTGCAATTTAGTGTAAGAAGTTTCTCCTACAGAATAAGCCATGGCACTGCCTCATGTTTAAGTATTATTTGATATTCTAATCAGTTTCTGCTTAAAACAGAAAATTACACACTGGAGTAGAAAACTGCGTTGAGGTCCAGATGACTTCCGACAGCTCTTTAGAGATGGCTCTTCCAGCAAAGGTGTTCCACTTGTCTTTTCAGAGTCAGCCAAAGAATGTTTTTTCTTTCTGCTACGCTTCCCTGTATTATTGAATGAGATTAATTTAGTGAATTTGCTAGCTGTAAAGTACATTTAAGTAACTCATAGTTATGATTTTAAGAAGTCATTGTCACATCCATAACTTTACCTGACTTTGCAAAGATACTTCTGCATTCTGTGCACTCCCAGTTTTCCTCCCATGAATTCAGAGAAGAACAGGCCAAGTGAGTCCCACGGGAACCACAATACTGACAACGCTTTATTTCCCAGTTACTGGAATTAAAAACTTGGTTATTTAGAATTAGAAAGAAGAATGAGGTAGTTAATGTAGACTATTCAACAGGAAGTGTAATCTGGGCACTAAACTAAGAAAGTGTAATTTTATCAATCTGGTAGAATTGATTATAATCACAGGGAACTTTCTTCACACAAGATGTACTCTACTCACATCTGGCTGCAACGAAGCAAAAAACCAAGCTTCTCATGTTCCAGCACATTGATGAGGTTGAGTGAGGTTTGAATGAGGCTATGAGTTAGTACAATTTCTTGCCTTGAGGTCAATAGCTTGCAGGCAGTATTTTCTTCTCACACTGCTAGCCAGCAAACCTTCTCTGCATTCTATGGGTATCCACCAGTCAGCTTTTCCAAATGGTAAATTTTTAAAAGGAGAACTCTCTAGGGAAACATTCAAACTACTGATGTGTTGGGAGACAGACTTCTTAGCAGAGTCTGTTGCAATAGGACAAAGGTCCATTACAACTCAAACCATTCTATGATGCTATGATTATTCTTATATTCTGAAGATGACTGTTCCTTAATGACCGTGGTTAAGTATGTTAGGTTTTTGCCTAGATTTCTTCAATTTTGCTTAAACATACAATGGAACAATGTGACTGATATTAGTTCAAATGCTGTAAGTCTGAGGTGCAACTTTCAAAGACAATGTAAATCCTGAGGTGCATACACATACCATGAATGAACCAAGCAATGCTTGGTCAAACTGTATAAAGCAAAGCTAACATCTCTACAGGGAGTAACTACCACAGTACTATAGAAACAAGTCTTGTAGCAGAGGCTCTGACAGCTTTGAGTATACTGACGCTAACGGAAGATATCATAAGCACACAAAACAAGAATTCATGCAGAAAATGAACTCACTAATCAAAATTTAATCAAGCAGTAGAGCAGAATAAAGCCTTTCACATGATCACTCAAGCCTCTCACTACACTATCAGCAGTATTCTAGCTGCCACTTGCATGCAGGGGGATAGCTTGCAGCCAGATTGATTTTACTAGCTTTTACACAACTAGTTAATTTTCATCTAAGTCTAGTGCTTCAAACATAATTTTTTGTAAAGGTTCTACATATTTTACCACTTATGAAATTGCTAAATTAAACTCTGAAAGATACACAACATTCATTTATGCACTTGCTAATCTACATGTCATGTTGATGCACAAATTCTACTTCAGCTCTGTATCAAATAAGAACAAGGAGAAGATAACTAATAATCCATTGAAGTTGGTATTCTTGGCTTTTATAGCCTGATGAGAGAAATTTAGTATTGAAATATGACTACATGGAGGAAAACAAACATTTTATTTGGACTGTGTTGGCTTGACATTAAAACCTGATGCTGAACAACATCGAAGCACTGAAATATATAATAAACCCCCAACAACCAAAACCACACAAAAGAACTATTCCACCCTAAGTGACACTTTGCTGCTAGTGTCATACCTATCAGGCTTATTATAGTCTCTTCCCTTCCTGCAGAGACATCTTCTAACATCACAGTGTTGGTAAGACTGCAGTAAGTCTTGATATGCATTCTCTTCAAGTTCCCAAGATGCATCCCTATAAACAATGCAGAAGATAGGATATTAGAACTCTATTTCCAGTTATTTAAATGGTTACCCTATATTTGGACAAAGATGTATGTAATACACTCATGAATATATTTCAATCATGTAAAGTTCTAGGCAACAGTTAAGACAACTGCAGGGCAAGTCTATAAATCTAAGATACAGACTTTTTCTTGTGTAGAGACTTTGATTTGAACTATTTATTATAATTTTTCACATGAGCTCACTGCATGTCTGCTCTGTTCCATATTATTCTGCTTTCTCTCACAGCAAACACAGATATTTGTTTAGGCAGTCTACTCAATCTACCATTGAAAATGGTCTCATGAAAGGCAACTCTGAATTTTCCAGGCCAGTAGAGGAAAGTTAATCATGTATTTGACTCTTCTTCCTCTCCAAAACAAAGAAATGTCATTCTGTCATATTTTGAGGCTCATCAAGTGGTAGAAACTTATGAAAAACAGGTCAGAATTTAGGAAGCAATTGTTATACCTAACATATCCTAGACAATCCCTTGGCAGAAAATACAAGTTGTATGGCTGAGTAATCAGTCAAATTACAAAAAAAGACAATTACAATTCCGTCTGGACAGAAATTCAGATAATGTAAAATCCTGGGCACAGAAAACACACTTCTCAGCAACCTTATATATTAAGACAAAATTATTGTATTTAAGAAGTGTTTTCATCTTTTCAATGTGTTCCTAGTCAAATCATTAAAAGCATTAAAAATGACTTTTCAGAGCTTTCTGTATTCTGTTTGAGATAACTAATTTGACCTTTGCCAATATTTATGCACAACTAAAGGAAACAGGCTACTCATTACCAAAACAAGCAATTCTCCAATTGAAGGTTCTTTAATACCCTATCAAAGTTTTCATAGAAGAGCGCTTATTTACAAAACTACTTACTTTTCTGGAATGTGTATGCCCATTCTCAACATTTCTTCTTGAAATTTGCTCTTGTTATTACATACCGTGCACCTAAAGAAAAATATCCCAGCACTCAAAGCTTGATACTGCATCAAGAGAAAAAAACAAGGAAAAAAAAAAACAAACCCAAACCAATTATTGAATTACTACCATCCTTAGGATACCAATAAATAATGCCTTAATATCGATAAACATTACATTCATGTATACTATACTGGCATGGATGTTAGAGCTGACATCAATTGTGCTGTCACTTGACACTGAGGCAAATGAAGAGCATTTTCTCTTCCTTTAAAGGAAAAGATCTCACATGTTAGAATAAGGTTCATAAATAAAAGCACAATCCTTTTCAGTCAGCGTCTCCAGATCAAGAATAAGTTTACAAAAAGAATGTTGTAGCTTTTTACATCTGTGGACTGAGGCAAAGAGAACTGATGATGGATAAATGGTATTTTTAGCATTCAGATTCTGCACATGACTTACAAGAATGCAACTACCTAGGCTGAACTTCATTTCCTAAAAATAAGTAAAGGCATGAAGTATATATTACACTAGCAGAAACATGGGGGGGTAAAAATTTAAAAAAGCCAAATTCCTTTTGTCTCGATAACACAATTTCAGCATTGTCCTTTAAACCTAGTATACTTCAATACCTACTACCTACTTTAACACTAAGCAATTTCACAGCATTTTAAGCAACTACTCCATTATTTCCAAACATAAAAGAAACATTCTCTCTGTGGATGCAAAAAGAAAAGAAAGGGAAAACCTTCGTTACCTGCAAGCATTCTCGATGAAACCAAGCACTTTTACAGCAAGGACTTTTCATTACACCGTACACTGGAAGATGTTCAACCAAATCCAGGCATATTGTGCATTGTGAAGCTCCTCCATATTCTTCATCTGTAAACTTTTGGACTGGTCTATGTTCCCAGCAGTAAGATCTAAAAATGATAATTCATGGTTCCCTTATCAAAACAAGGTCTTAAGAACCTACCTCAAAATTTGAAGATAGCAAAATCAATTCCTTATTATGTCTTTCATGAATAAACACTATGCAACATGCTAAAAAAGCAGGCGTACTGGTTTTGGCTAGGATAGAGTTAAGTGTCTTAATAGTAGCTTGTATGGTGCTGTGCTTTGGATTTATGATGGAAACAGTGTTGATAACATGGGGATGTTTAAGTTACTGCTGAGCAGTGCTTGCACAGAGTCCAGACCTTTTCTGTTTCTTACCCCATGCACCAGCCAGCAGGCTAGGGGTGCACAAGGAACTGGGAGGGGATACAGCCAGGACACCTGACCCCAAATGACCAAAGGGATATCCCATACCATGACATCAAGCTCAGCAAGAAAACTGGGGGAAAGAAGGAGAAAAGGGAGACACTTGGAGTTATGGCATTTGGCTGTTGATAACAATGTTTAAGTTACTGCTGAGCAGTGCTTGCACAGAGTCCAGACCTTTTCTGTTTCTTACCCCATGCACCAGCCAGCAGGCTAGGGGTGCACAAGGAACTGGGAGGGGATACAGCCAGGACACCTGACCCCAAATGACCAAAGGGATATCCCATACCATGACATCAAGCTCAGCAAGAAAACTGGGGGAAAGAAGGAGAAAAGGGAGACACTTGGAGTTATGGCATTTGGCTTCCCAAGCAGACCTTTTCTGTTTCTTACCCCATGCACCAGCCAGCAGGCTAGGGGTGCACAAGGAACTGGGAGGGGATACAGCCAGGACACCTGACCCCAAATGACCAAAGGGATATCCCATACCATGACATCAAGCTCAGCAAGAAAACTGGGGGAAAGAAGGAGAAAAGGGAGACACTTGGAGTTATGGCATTTGGCTTCCCAAGCAATTGCTACACATGAAGCCCTGCAATCCTGGTGGTGGCTGAACACGTGTCTGCAAATGCGATGTGGGGAATGAATTTCTTGTTCCACTTTGTTTGTGTGCACAAGCTTTTGCTTTACTTATTGATCTATCTCAACCCAGTAGTTTTATTGCTTTTGCCCTTCTGATTCTCTCCATGATCCTGCTGGGGATAGTGAGCAAGTATCTGCCAGCTGCTCTCCTGCCTCTCAGGGTTAAACCACAACACATATGAATAAATTACTTATCTAACAGAGCAAGTCAACAGAATGACAGTATGGAAGAATCATGTTGCCAACCAATGCTCTGTAAATTAGAGATCATATATGCTCTTTCTCCTAAAACTACTGGTCCAAATAATGTGTTTTCTGTCCTCAAAACTGCAAGATCTTCCTGTATTTCAGTTAGCATAACATTAAAGAAGAAATTTTGAGCTTGCATATTGATTCTGCAGAGTCTAGGCAGTGTTATAAATTTTGTAATTTAGCAAATTTTCAAAGACATAAGACACCCATGAAATGCAGCTCTAGAAGAAACCTTTCAGAAAATGCATTATCTTTATATGTGCTTGACATAATGTGAGTTGTTTAATAAGTTAAAGTACGTGCCAGACTTCAATCCATCCATCCTACAAACAGCTAACAGAAGGCAGAATAATGCACTCGAGAACTTTGACTACAGCCAAAATGCTAGATAGATGATAAAAGAAAATAAAGCATTTTTTTAGACATTTGATATTAAATCCGTTTTCCTGCAGTCCACCTCTAATAAGCTTTGAAACACAATGGAATGGCATACAGTGTGTTTTGACTGCTGTGAGATATGGGCAGCCAAACCGCTGCCATTTCAACAAACGCATAGAAGATGGGCAAAAAACAAAAAATCTACCATTATGTAATTTATTGCAGAGTTTAGAATTTAATGCTTAATTTTATAAGAAATTTAACTACCTGTGGAAGCATTAAACTATATATTTTGAAGTGTTAAGAATTTAGTTTACAGGTACTAGGTGTAACTGTTTGACCTACAAGTCTTCCAAAAGTCAGGTTTGTTTTTTTAATTAGATAACCTGGATGTCACTTATAATTAACAGCCTATCCAATAATAACCCACGAACAAACCAAATAATCTCCTGTATAAATATAATGAATTGAAAATGGAAAAGCAACAAAACCTCAGAACTTACCTGAAGTCTTCCATGAACTGGTAAATACATTCCTTTTCTATCCCACAAGGAAAATGGAAACTTCGTCTGCATTTGGGATCTACACATCCAATCGAAGCACCCTTTTTCTTACAGACACAACATGTCTAGGAATAATTTGTTTTAGAAATAACAGACTATTAACATCTAAAGTCCAAGTAAAATTACAGGAGTTAAACCAATAGAAAAATTTTAAGAAGTGTGTACAAAATAATATTAGCCATTAGACCGTAACTGAGACAATACTATGCGTTTTAGCTACTTCAAAGAGTAAAGATATATAGTTATTTCACAGACTTTATGCATTGATTTATATGCATATTGTCTTGTGGCATGTAAGCTAAAGTTATTACACCACCACCTATAGCTTAGTTGCGTCTATAAAATTATATACTATCAGTTTGAGGCCCAGCATAATGTCATGAGGTATAATGAATATGTAATTCACTCTTATTCATTTATCTACAACATATCCAGGAAATAAAAACATTGGCAAACTTCTGCAGGTTTTATTTTCCCTTGTGGCTTCCCGGCACCCAAAATACTTGCTACTTAAGCATAAAATTCAGATGCTTGAATGGGCTCAATACACATTCCATTGGAGAAATAAAAGAAAACAAACCCCACCAGGCAATACCGAGTGCATTTAAATGTTACTTTTTCCCCTCTTGTAAATACCAAAGACGACATTCTTACCAGTTTTGCAGCTCTCTTCATTTCTTTTTTAACATCTGTGAATAAGAATCCATCTATACCTTCATCTTCTTTCCCTCTCTGCCAAATGCCACTTGACAACAGCTATGAAAACAAATTAAGCATTTTAAAACATTCAGCTACCTAAAGATTTAAAATTACCTACACTGAGCTTGTCAAGTAAGAGAGAAATTTAGCCTAACAAAGCTTGTATGTAAACATTTTCATGATTAAAAAACACCTACATGTTTTTTGTCCGATATGACAGTAGGGAATAGTAGCCAATAACATGAAAAGAAATACTTCATAAATCAAAGTATTGTGCAACATTGTAGAGCCCAAAATAGCGTATTTTGCCTTCCTTTTTGAAGTATACAGGCTATTCAGATAATTGCAAACAATTACTTTTGGCATATAAATCTTCAGAGGAAGTAAAATCAAATTAGCTTAGTTAATATGAATGACAATTGTGCTGTGGAGATAATGAACCACAGTAGGAAGTAACTGTACTGAAGTGCAACCTAAGAGGAAAAGTAATTCGCTTTAGAGGAGATTTAAATAAAAACAGAATCAAGTAACGAGGCAAATCAGAAGAGTCTGATAATAGACATCAAAGTTAGTAAGGCAGTTACATCACAATTTTCAGATAACTAGTTTCACAACTTGATGCCTCCTATGTTCTTTACAATCTCATCGTATAATTTCAACACAGCACCATTTTAGCTACAGTTTTATCAATATTTTAGTCAAATGTAAAATTAATACCAAAACAAATTATATTTTTCCAACTGTGAGACATCTGGCAAAGAAAAATAAAACTGCCCCACTAATGGGCTTCTTTCTAGAACTCTTTTCTTATATAATATACAGTAGACATAAGTAAAACCACGGGGTGTTGTTTGCTTGCTTTTAAAAGAAATAGAGACACAAACAAAAGATGCTGTGGTGAGCTTCCTGCAGTTAAAATACCTTATAAATCATATGGTTCAGTATTGCAAGTGTGCCCTTTCCTAGCTGTTCTACTTCATCAGCATAGGACTTTTTCCTATCATTTCATATGGCCCTACGTACTACACGAAATTATCACGAACAGACCTAATTTTCCTTTCAGCTGCTAAAAATTTGTTTAAGAAAAAAAATTTCTAGCTTCACATAACTTTGGAATACCTCCACTGCCCTTCATCTTTAAAGGATTCAATATCCAACCTATTAAGCCTTCTGCAATCAATATTCTTTAAAGGACTTTAAGAAAACACGTCCCAAATTATTCCTGGAATTCTGGAGACTTTGTTGAACTTGGAGAAAAATATTTGATATTATTTTAGTCACCTGCAAAAATTTAGAGTTTAATAGGTAGTTTAAGTATACTTTTAAGGATATGAATCTAGGAAAATGCTGTGTGATAACAAAAGCACTCAACCACAGTTTATATCCATAGCTTTGTTTAAATTATAAACTTTTACTAATTAGTGATATTGTAGCAACATGATCAGTAGGGTACATAGTACTTAACTCACAGTAGGACTAGTGTTAAATTGTCTTATGTAATGTCAGAGAACTTAAAGCCAAACAAGAACTAATGAGAAACAAGAAAAAAACCCCAACTTTTCTCTATTTTCTCCACCAGAGGTAGAATTTTCACATTCCAAGTTTTGAAACTACACTTCTCATAGGAGAGAATATTGTAGGTGCATATTGTTTCCTTTCTCTTAACATGTATCTTCATTGCTATGTGCTATGATAGATTACGAAAATTAATGTAAGTAATTAATTTCAATGGACCAGGAACAGAATTTCACTTTGAATAAAGGCTTGTTGGGATTTACTTATTTCATTTGCTGCACCTGACGCTACAAGTTAAAGCTCACAGTTCAAGCTTTACAAGAACAAAATTGTTACAGCAACAGTTTGGATGGGTTAAATCCTTGCTGCATTTGCTTTTTCTTTTTCCCCAGTTAAAACAGACAACTTCAAAATCAACACTACACACTTACCAAACAGTAATAATGAAAAGTGAGTTTGTATTTCACATAGGTCTTCTTTTCTCCATACTTTTCAGGGCAGTCATCTGTCCGTCCACAGAGAACACAGACTAAAATACAAAACCATGTTTAGAATCAGAGAGTGTACTGGAATTACTATGGATCAGCTACAGAACAGTAACTTTAATCTCTTTTAATCACATGCATCTTCAAGCAGTTTACTGGATAAAGGACAGTAGATATCCCTTTCCTTAATGTTGAATTTCACAGTAGATACAGAAGAGGGTACTATTTAGTCTTCCTTTAGTTATTGAAAAGAAAATCCTTCACCAGCCTGCTGATTCAGGAGAGGCGTATCAGCCCACCTGAATTCACAAGGAGACTGCACTCTCAACTGAAGTGTTCTTCCCAAAGATAATTATCAAATGGCCAACAATGTCCAAGGTGTGTATGAAATATGTCATGTAATTGTTTTCAGTATAGTACAGAAATCAGCATATTAGACTCCACAAATCAACATAACCATTTCTTTGTATACCCATGTGATAACCTTGGTGAAAAGCACATCAATGGTACCCCTGAGGGTACCAATTAATATGCTACCACTGCATTAAAAAGCATTCAAGAATTTGAGACAACATTGGATTCAACTAAAACCTTGAGCACTTCCCACTTACTCAAGTTCTGGCCCACAAACATACTTTCACAGACATTTAACAACTTCCCTTCAATACCCAGTAGATATACAAGATACATTTACGATATTCTAAAATCAGGAACAGTCATAGAAGTGACAAGAATTAGGGTTCTGCTTCAGCCTAAGCCAGTTCTGAACTGTACATCTCAAAACACAGCTCTGCGTGATTTGGCAGCCGAATTCACAACGTTACCTTCTTAAAATATCTGCACAAAATATGTTTAAATATTCCAATTACAGCAAAGAATTCCAAGAAAGTTTATAAGTTACTTCTTTTTCATTCTGTGAGACAAGTGGTTCCAACACAATTTGATTTCTGAAAATCCAACTGTTCCTTGAGCTCAAATAAAACAAGTTATAACTGGCATTATACATGCAGATGAAATATTTTTGAAACTAATAACAACTTTACTTACATGAGCTTTGAATATCAAGTTTTCTGGATTTACTCATCATGAGGCGTTCTGGCTATCTGTCATGAAAAGAGTTGTTAAATACATGCACAGTGCATTAATGACTATTAAAGACCTCTTTCACATTTTATTTAAAATAGAAAAACAAAAAGTCCAAATTCAGCAAACTAAAAGTAGGATTAACAATAAATATTATATTACATCTCAACTGTTATTGTGAGAGATACAAGTTCAGAAAGCAGGATGCCAATATCCAGAAAAAATATTCCAAGGCCAATGAGCGTACAGGAACTTTTAACTACTTCCCCAAACTAGCAATACATTTTATTTCTAAAACAGTCCAATTCAACAGCTAGTTATGTACAAACTTAACTGTACAGAAGAGAAGAGGTCTTGTTTATTTTAAGCCAATGGTGCAAGGACTACCTAGGGAGTAGCTGTCACTTCTGCTCAAATGAAGACTCTACCAACATGAGGAACTTGGAAGCAAAACATGACTGTGCAGGGTAGTGATGTAACTATGAATAGAGTCTTCACTGTTTGGAGAAAATGCAGGCTACTGGCCTCGTCAAAAAAACCCTGATCCACAAACAGCAAAACAAACAAACAAACAAAACCCCAAAAAAACCAGGTGAGGAATCCAAAACTGGGACATGCATAGAAGGGAATTTACAACCATTTAAAACTATGTACTTTACATTCTGAAGCAGAGAGTGATTTAGATGCACTGAGTAAACTTGCATTGCTTTCGGACATTACATGTTTCAAACATCTCATGAGCTGTCCTTTACTGTGTGCCATGGGAAACAAACGCAAACAAAATCCCTTGTTTCTTCCCCGCAGCAGATGATTATTCCTTCTCAGAACCCTTCTAGGAAGATGTCTGTAGACCTCTGACTTGCCTTCCCAAAGGAAGCTGAAGAAAGCATTACTCAAGTTCTGCAAGCCAAGAATCACGGGTGATTGCCTGCAGATCCATGCCTGACCTCAGCGGGCGGATAACTCCCTTCTCACACACCAAAGTGAGCAGAGAAGCAGCCGGTAACAAATCCAAGGTTCAAGCCAGAAGCCTGGCACACTCCGAGCTATGAGTGGTGTGGTATTTAGTTTTGACTACTGCCAGGTAGCAGCTGCAGCAAGAAACCTCGGGCTAACCCAAACTATTGCAAATAAAGTACTGTAGCCGTTTTACAGGAATTTCAGGAAAGCAGTTTTATTGAGAAAGAAAAAAAGGAGGTAGAAGTCTCAGACGTAAGGCAACAGCTCAAAGCCACTGCACTTTGTTAGAGAATCGGAGTAGCTGTACACAAAAGACCTTTCCAGAAAATGGTCTAAAAGGAAAACGAACCAAAAAGCAGCGCAACTAAACTAGATGAAGAGGCTCTTAAAAATACACACCGCACCGGCAGTCAGCTGAAATAACCGATTACATTTTCCCAGAAATGCAGTTCCCTCTTTCTAAACTACAAAGGAATAAATATACAAGTCCTACCAGGCGGAGAAAACATACATGTGACTGGGAATAAGAAAACCACCTTCCTACCTTTGCCTGGCTCCAGCAAAACAAATCGCTACGCCACTCCCACCCGCTTTTCTCAAATTGTTTCAGGGAAATGAACCCGAGGTTCAAATTAACAAGTCAAAAGATGCGCGAGAACAAGCACGGCGCGTCTGTCCTGCAGGGCTATTCACGGGAACAAAGCCGTTCCACATCAGTCTGTTCGCCAGCAGGCAACGCATTATCGCGCAGTGTTTATTAAAACACGGTGTAAACAAGATATACTTACTTTGCCTAAAAAAAGATAGAAAAATCCTCAGAGTGGGTGTTTAGGTTTTGGTAAGTTCTGTCAGTCTTTACTGCTCCGGGACGTAAGGTGTTCTAGAGTCCTTTAACCAGACGATGGAAAGGTGAAAACCCGCACGTGCCCCCAAGCGGCACCGGCGTCCCGCACGGGAACAAAGGAGCTCTCCGCAGCCCATCCGTGCGCCCCGTGGGGAACGAGCCCGCACACGGGGCGCCTCCGGCTCACCCCGCGGCTATTCCCGGCGCCGTGACCCAGC
>NW_008662128.1:0-2116 GCF_000695815.1 Acanthisitta chloris
ACTTGAAGTTCTTTAATTCAGGTGTCACAGTTGCTATTCCACTGCAACACTTTGTGCCAGGTGTTAAGACACCTTCATCCATAATGATCATCCCCAAACAAAGGAAGAGAATTTGGTGTATGATAACTTTAAGTCTTCACACATCTTTCTCCTCCTTTACTCAGTTTAAAAGAGGTTCTTTCCATGAGCCCTGCAACTGATTTTTCTTGGGAAGAAAGTAGAAAAGATGCAGTAAGGAAGCCCTTATTATATAGAATCTATAGTGTGGGATTCTCCTACTGTAAAAGTACCGTAAAATTCAGTTCTTTATACATCAGAGTATCAGCCTTTTCTGATTCATTTGGATTTGACCTGAATACCTTTTCTGTCCTTCCAATACTTAATGTTGTGTAAGCTTTATTAAAATCACTTTTGGAAGCATTTGAATTTGAACACAAAGTCTCTTAAAAATAATTATCTGTTACAACATATGATTCCTGAATCTGAAGATGATGCTACTCAATATTTTATTTGGCTCGCTACATTAGAAGCCATTTAAGTATGATATAAGTCTTGAAATAAATTAATCATACAGTCATGCTTAGGTAACAACTTCTTACATATAAGAAGGCAAGAAGAATCTGCTCTTCAAAGATTAGCTGGCTGAGAGTTAATTGTGCTCCAGTGGCTGCTGTGCAACATAGCAATATCCAAACTCATTTTAACCCTTCTTCTTACTGGCAAAACTATGTATAGTAGCTTAAACTCAAAACAAGCTCTTCCTCTCTGAGCAATGAGAAATGTTATAAACTTAATCTAATATTTCTGGGCTTGTGTTTGGTTTTTTTGTGTGTGTGTGAACAGATTTACAAACCACAGAATACCATTATTTTTAACCTTTAACAGGAGCATGGGGGAAGTGTCTCACTCTAGCTAGTTAGAGCTTAACTTAGAGTCTGCAGGCTTTGAGGGCATTTTTTTTCCTGGGCCACAATGGCCTTTGAAACACATCAAAAAATGGAAGCAAGAAATGAGTTTGAGCCATTCTTTTTGCTGTCAGCTGAAGGACAGACTGGATAAGTATGGCTGTTGAGTATTTGTCATTTTCTACTGAATAAAAACTCACTGTATACTTCCATAAATCTATTTCATAGAGTCATAGAATTGTTCGGGTTGGAAGGGACCTTAAAGATCATCTAGTTCCAATCTCCCTGCCATGGCAGGGACACCATTTTTCCATTATTTTTTGTTCATATTTCTCCATGCTTTGCTTGGCCAGTCAGTCTATGAAAGGCCTGAAAGCTGTCTTGTTGCTCCAGACTTTTTGCCAGAGCTGCTCTCTTTAAAGCTTTTCAGAAAGAGGATGTGATGGATGGAGACTTGAGTAAAAGCCAAAAGGCATTTAGAAGGAAATGGTCTATGGAAAGAGAGTGCCCAGGCCTGGGGTAATTGAAAGACTAAGGTGGCTTTGACAACCACAAGGGAAGCAAAAGGAAGAAACTCAAAAAGCACTAAAGTGAAACCTGAGGCTGCTGCTTTTTGTTGCTGTTTTCCATTTTTCCTGAAAAATTGGACTGGCAGAAAGCAGTCAGGGGGTCTTGCTCAGCTGAAAGTTAAGAAATGAACCTCTCAGCTTCACTCAGAGGTTCTATCCTTCCCAGGATGCTGATTCCAACTGCTCAAAACCTGGATCAAGCTTATTTGGACCTTCTGTCAAGCCAAAGTATCTTTCACTGCATGCTCTGCATATCCAACTCCCCCATGTCAGTCTATCTCAAAGCAGCAGAGAGTTTAAATTAAAAGCATGTTGGCCAAACCAAATGGCTTGCAGGATTGTATTCAACTAACTATTGACATGAAGTCTTAGAAAAATTAAATAATACATCATATAAAATTCAGCAACTGTGTATCTGCTCAAATCTATAGCACTCAAGGCAACTTTCAAAACGATTTCAAACACTTAAACAAGGTGACATACATTTAATGAAACATGCAAAAATATTTGTATTCACCATTGTTGCATTTCTTTATTGTGAATATTTAACCTTTGCACATTCACAGCCTATTCAATTCATATATTTGAAAGCCTAGTGAAAATGAATTCTCATTAAGGTATACTAGTTATAAAAAGCACAAC
>NW_008662128.1:2138-14018 GCF_000695815.1 Acanthisitta chloris
AATCTAGCTGCAGAATTACATTCATTTTTTTAATACTCTTGAACTATTTCAAGACAGGAAAATCGAATTTACAAATAAATCACAATTTAGCAAGATCATGTTTGTTCCAAACCAAATCTTCATGGAGCTATGGGAAATACTCACATGCTCTTTCTTTCCCCTAAGAAAACTGGTCACAGACCTAAAAGTGGATATTCTTTGGAGGAGTCCAATGCAAAGCACCTAAGTTAAATTCTTCCTCTGAATTGCCCTCTGGAGAAATCTGTCTCTCTAGTCATGAATTTCATTGGAGGCTTAAGGAGATTAGTTTCTGATTTAGGCACCAAAAGCTCTTGAAGTTCAATGGTGCAACTCTCTCTTTATGTACCAAATAGGCTGAACTAAACACATTGAACCACACTTCCTTTTCATCTACAAATGTGGACTAAATGAGCTGTAATAAATTTCCAGTATTCAAATTAAATTAAGTCACTATTAATTTTTTTTTCCCTAAAATGACAGTCTATGTTTGGATTAAAAAGAAAATAAAAGAAAAGTGGAAGTGGCATTTCCAGTCTTTTTTAAATGTTATCTTCATTGCTGGAGCTGTCAAGAGTGTGCAAAGCATTTTGACTATTGAAATCCTTCCTATTTTTCCATATAGCAGCAGTTATAGCATTCCTGATTATGTTTTACAAACTTGTTAAACAGAATAAGGGCATTTACCCTCTGGGGAAAAAAAGAGAGAATGAACAAGCAAACACTTGCATAAATAAAGCAGACATACAGGAAACACATCACACTGCACTTCACTTGTGCTGGGTGACAGAACAAATATTGAGCTCCACTGTGGTTGAGTGATTTTTGTCCAGAACAGTATCAACAACATGCAGTTCTGTTTTCCTCACTCACCACCTGTCAGCCCCCTCAGAAATTTACTGTATTTCAGGTGCTGTCTCTGGTTTCCTTGACATAAGTCGATGATTTGTGTCCCGTTCAATTTAGTTCATGTGAAAATACTCATAGCTCTTTGCCATATGTCAGGGGATGATAATTGCATTGATCCACCTTGCAGTGGGCTCGGTGAGGGCACTTTCTGATAACTGAGTAACCAGAGGATGTTGCTTGTTAGAATTAGTAAATTTGACTCTCTGACTGGTTTGATTCCAATCAGACTTGACAGAGTGATGCATAAAATAGGGAGAGCTAAATGTGCCAATAAACGAATTACCTTTCAGATTATGTTGCTAGTAGAGATATTGATGAGTAGTCTCTGTGAGATGAGTATAGCAGTTTGCTACATTCTGTTTCCTATTGAACACGTATATGTATTCTGCTAAAATAAAGGACAAAGACTTCATCTCTGGACTATTTAAAAGACAACCATTGTATTAAAGAGCACTGTAATTATTTCTACCAACAGTTTTCACTCTTTAAATGTGTTCATCACGAAACAACTCTGAGTGAGAAAACCTATCCTCATGATAAAGGACACTCAAACTCCAAATTTATAGTATAGACTGAAGACAAAGCTGCTGGAAATATAGCCTGACTAGCATCATTTTGGGGTATAAGATTCTTGCAAGCTCATCTTGCATCAGAGCCTAGTTACATTTTTCAAATAGTTATATTTTGAAATATTTTAACTATCAACTCCTCTGGCTAATTCCCTGAAAATCTTTATTAAAAAGCCCAAAATATCCAAACATAAAGATGCCAGCAGGTGATTAAACTGTCAGTGTTCAGTCCCTCATTTATCACATAAGGGTACTTACACTTGAGACTCCTAATTTGAACTGTGACAACTTTTCATGATTCTCATGTCTCCTAATATTCCTCTTAAACAGAGTAGCTCTAAGTCTGGGTAAAACTAGGTGCAAAATGAGAGATTAACAGCTTCATTTTAAACCTGTCTCTGAACATCCACAGCCCTAAAGAACTGTATAAAAGGTGCAGATGTTCAGCACCTGTTAAAGAATATTGCCAGGAGGATCATGTTGTGACTTACAGCATGCCAAGCATCCATTAGCATTTGCAGGACTTATGTGGGTGCTTAAGTCCCTCATGCTTACTTCCTTAAGTTTTGGGCAAAACCTGGTGTTCTGCATACTAAATATTGCAAGAATCAAATATTAGTATTAGTTTCGTTGGTGTTTAGGCAAATTTTGGCATCCCTTTTTGCTCTGCTGAGCACAGATACGAGGAAATTGCATCAATAGTTTTAAGGGGGTGGTTTTGAAAGAAAATGTTATTTAAAGTCAGCAGTGCATGTTTGAAAGGGAGATTATCCATAATCACCTAAACTTGTAAATCACAACTGAAAGCCAAACAAGAAACCACTCCCCACCCACTTGTAAATGCATTTAAAAAGAACTAAAATTTAATATCTAATTTTTTACTCCAACAAAATCACATAATTCCTCTGAAGGCAGAAAAGGAAATAAAAACATGTTTAAAATCACTTAAGGACATTTTAAATGGTCTAGTAAAGCTATTGTTTGATATACTTATTTCACTTTTTAGAGCTCAGTTAATGTGACTAAGGAAATAAAATAGAGTGTTCTTATGTTGTTCAATGGTGACTATGCCTGAACATTGTCATGTTTCCTGCACTCCAATAAGTGAGATTTCAGGACTGCAAGAATACCAGAAACATTAATTTGTTGAATTTGTCATTGGACAGGTATGTTGAGTAAAAACTGTATATGTGAAAGTAATAAAGAACTAGATGCAATTCCTGACTGTTGAAAAACGTGGTCATTAATTAATACATTAAGAGCAGTTGGCTGCTATCCCCATTTTTAGGAAAAAAAACCACCAGTGGGCGCATCAGCACATATTAATTGGCAGGAAATTAAATTTCTAAGAGAAGAAAATTAGGACAACCATAAATCCTATAGTTTGGTAATTCATCAGCACACCAGGATGAGCTTACATTGAATCAGTGAAGCCTGGGTAAAAACCTTCAGTGTTTCCTGGCCTCAAGGTGATGTGTGGAAGTTTAACCTAAAAATCCAGGCAAATCTTCAGGAGTCTGGTTTAAGATTAACTGAAATGAGAAGAAAGAGGTTCAGTCTGAAGTTCCTCCAATACAAAATAATAAATTATAAATCTTACATAATTAGTTGTGGTTAAACAGACACCTACTTTTTGCTACTATTGTAAGTAACTCCATGCAAAATTACCATTGGGAAATTAGCAGGAAATATGTGGCTACCAGGAAATCCTAGTTTACCCATAGATTTTAAAATATATGTGGAAAGCTTCAAAACAGCTAGGAATTGTGCCTTAAAAATCTGAAGTATCTATTGAAATTTCATCTCCTAATCACACAGAAGAGCAAAAATATTCATACAACCCTCCTCCAAACTATGTCATTAGTCATATTTTCCTACTTATTACATTTTTTAAAAGTTTCTCTAAACAGCATGTTACAGAAATGATATCAGATAGAAATACCTTCTTTAAAATCGTAATTTTTATCTACTACAATGATAACAAAGAGAATTTGTAATCCAAAACAATTACAAAAGCAGAAACACCAAAAATATTTGGGGAGAGGGAAGACAAGAAAATAATGGTGCTGGTTATGAGATGGCTGGTTTAACTAGCTTTATTAAGCAACTGGATATGCTGCTGATGCCCCACAGAAATTTTCCAAAAAGCTTTTGATTATGCCCAATTCTGATAGTAAAGCACAAGATATTGATTTATTTGTTTCTTTGGTTCACTTTTGAACAGGAGGCAAGCATGCTTTTGTTGCAGGATTGATTATTGGGCTGAATCAGTAATAAAGAAACTACATGAAGATTGCATTAAAATTAAGGTACTTAAGCCTCATTTAATTCAGCACTTTGCTCCTCTCATAAAGACACAGACATTGTTGGGCAATGAACAAGCCTCAGAATATTATAACGAGGCTATAGTCAGGGTGGAAATTTTGATTCTTTTCTGTGTTGGGTGATTTCAACAATGTCATGCACTCATATTACTCTGTGCTTAGGATGTATATTTGGGTTCCCAATCAACTCTGAAGCCTTTGTGTTATTTGAGTGCTTGAATAATCATGAACATACATCCAGTGAGTGCTTACTTTACTTGTTGAGTGACTGTTTGGCATAAAACCTTATCCCGTCCAAATGGTATCTAGAGAACTGCATCCAATATAGAGTAGTCAGTTAACAGCTTTGGAACACAGCTCCTAAAATAACCAGCATAGTCAGATCCACAACACAAAAGGCAGCCTTGCCTTGCACCAAGCAGATGAGACAGAGATCCTTCATCTATCAGACAAAGAGAAGAAATAAGATCAAGAAACCCTTATGGTCCATCTCTTCGGATTTTTCCTTATATCTTTATCCACATCATTTGACCTTGGAGCATTAATTTTCCCTCTCTAAGATGAGGGTTATTACTGACCTGTTCATCATGCACAATTTACAGCCTCAGCTGCTCCCATAAAAAGAGTTTTAACTACTTAAACTTCTATTATGAGAGAAAAGGGGAAAAATAGACTGTGGGATGCATAAAGTTGACCAGCTGCTAAAAATGCAGGTTGCGGCATACAGTACTTTGCAGCTACTGTCCTACAATACCCATTTCTGCTTCCAAATACAAATCATTCCTGGGAGACAAGCACACATGAACAGAAGCTTGACTCCATTAGCTTGTCTTTCTAAATAAAAATAGTTTCTGCCTTTGGATACCTAAAAAGAACTGTGGTAGTTTCTGTAAGCAGAAAATCTGTGATCTTTACAGAGAAAGGATGGTAGTTACTGCTGTATAACATTTTTAAATATGGAATCTGGAATATTCCAGCTTTAGAGTATAAAATATACATATAAAATAAAGCTCTCCAAAGAAGAAGAGAGTTTTCCATGGGTAGTCTCAAGCAGCAAGACTCTTTCTGTACTAGTATCAAAGCTGGTTAAAAAGTTTTGACTGACCACTAAGTATGTACATCAATGTCAGTCAAATCTTAACAACCTTCTGTTTACTGTATATTAATAAATGCCCCCACAATTACTTCATAATAAAGATCTGTATACCAATACACAGCACAGCTTCAAGGCACTGATCTGAACATCTTCACTTGTAGATGTATATGAAGGAAAGCACTATTCACAATGAAAAATGTTCAGATAAAAAAAAAAACAAACCCAGAAGCTCAACAAAGAGTACTTAGCCAAACTAAGAAGAATCTGTAAAAGTTCATAAATTTAGAAAAACACCTGACACAATGCATCATCTTCTCTGATGTTCTTGAATATCAATATCAAAGGTACTTTCACCTTTACAGTTCCCTGCCCAGAGGTCTCTCCATTGCAAAACCATCCTCCTTTAGTCTTGGCATCCTCTCCAAATAACCTTTAGAGTGTTAGCTTTTAGCAAAGCTACACCTAGTGCAATATTCAGGTCCTTTCTCAGTGCTGCACCTGAGACATCACACAGAAAATTGTGGTACTTTTTGTTCAAATGCACTGTATATAATAAATAAAATAGGTATGGCCAAGACCTTCTCTGATCATGCTGCTCTCAGCTGTCACTGCTTTGGTGAAAAAGATGACAAGTGGATGAAAAGAGTGGAAGTTGCTCATATAGTTATTACTTCACTGGACCAAGAAGGATACCAAGAAGGAGGTTTATTTTTTCTGAAAACACTTGAGTTTTGGATGGTGTTCTTACAACAGTATTTACTTTTTGTTTATTTGTACCTGTTAGGTAATGGGAAAAAAACCTGGTTTTAAAGGTCTTTATTCCGAGTGAGACACTACAATTATAAGAATTCAGGTTGTACTTCTAGTAAATTTTGTTTGTGATTTACTCAGAGAGTAATTTGGGTTCTACATTGCAGGAAGGTGTGAAGTGTCATGACATTATGGATCGTATTATTTTCTGAGGATTGAGCTATGATAATCTGGGGATCTTGTACATAATTGATGAGCTCCAGTTTTAATATGAACCCCAGATTTAATAACCACCTACAGCCTTATGTCTTTCCTGCACTGTTACTGTATTGCTGCTTATAAAAGTGACTGAGGGGTGGACTGGAAGACAGCAGTCAGTCTCTCAATTTATTAGTCAGTCAGCCACAGTCAGAGCACAATTTATCCTACCAGGAAATAGAAATAATTTTAAAGTGCAGAGTCCTTATAAAGACTTCTCGTGTATTTTTTTCACCACTCCTGTTTGATACTCTTTGAATCTTCCATTCCTTCCTGAAAGGGAAAGAATGGGATGAGCCTACTCAGCATACTTTGTTGACAGGAAGAGCTTCAGAGATGGAAGGACATTGATTCCACAGTGCTTAAGTTCCAAAGGGCAAGATTTAAGAGTACATCCTTGGGATAAGGCAGCTCCTTATTTTCTATGTAGAAATTGCTGCTCTGAGTTTTGTAATCTTTCCACACATTGTCAGAAGCTGAACTGGGTTTGGATTCCACTCTGGAAACCAAGCAATGAAAATCAGGAGCTACAAGTCTGACACTGACCCAGGACTCTTGTTGATCTCAGTAAGCTTCAAGAATAAAAATCTGGGCATATTATAAGGTTTTCCATCCAGAGTCATGGGATAACAAGGAAGAGAGAAGACAGCAAAGAATAATTGGGTGTTGTTCTATTTGTTTGGCTGGTTTAGATAATTTCATTTCTCATATAGTCTAAAATAGTTACTTCAAAATATTGTATATATACTTTTTTGAGTCATCAGCTATTGCTGAAGATTGTAAATAGGACAGAAAAAGAGTGTGCTTAGTATTTAAGTAGGCTGTAATGCTGACAGTAGTCACTAAATATTGGAAACTCAACTTTAAGAAGGGTGGCCCTAAAGCCACAACCCAAAATATGCTTAAAAATGAATTAGAATCTGGAGAGCTCAATTTACACTAAAGCACAGAAATCCAAAGAAGTCAATTGAATGTCCAGTAAGGGAAACATAACCAGCAATCTGAGAAAATAATTGGACAACAATAGGTAAATGTGCTTTTATTCTGTGTGTTTATGCCTCTTTGAGCTTTCTTTCATTCAACTAAGCATCTAGTGATTCTTGAATCACAACTAAGTTATTACCAAATCATATTTCCTTAAAATATTTTCTAAAGCTATAGCAGAAGCTCTTCAGCTGTAGTTTGCTTCCATTGAATCCAGATCATTTGGGGCATTTTTAATGAAAAAAAAAAGCGATATTTTAAACTGGTTCATTGATGATTTTACTCAAGTTGGAACACCAGAAATTCTGGACTAAAAAAATAAAAACTAGCCAGAATAATTGTAAGAGAAGGGAAACCAGATTGTCCTTTATCTTACTTCAATTTACTCTGTTGAAGTCAAAGAAATCAGAGCAGTGTAATGAAATGATGAATCAGACCTAGTGCCATTCTCCATTGCAAATTTAATGTTAGGGAATATGATATTAAAGTATAATATCCATACTTTAGGGCTTACCAGAAAAATGACTCATGATAAACAGAGTGCGTTTTTAGAAATGGCATTAAAAAATAAATTTAACTCCTCTCTCAGGCTCCTTCAATATTTCAGGGTATAACTAAAGTGCACATCCTTCATTGTGTTAAATAAGTATTCCTTGGGAGTGAGAATTCAGAACTTTAATGGTAACTTTCACATTCATGCATAAAGTTATGAATGGAACTTGAAGTTAAACTGAACATTTCTGAATACAGAAGTAAGGTAACATGAGGAAAGGCAGGTTTCTCTTTCTCAAATTGCCTTTGAGTAGAGCAATTTTAGTGACATGAAGGATATTTTAGCTCTTAGAAACTGCATTTAAATGTCCATTTACCTCCATACTGGAAACATTTTTATTGATTCGAACCTGTGCAAGTTCGTTCAAATAATTTACCAAATAAAATAAATAAATAAACATTAGACTTGCAAAGAATGCAACAGAGAGAACTGACTGTCAGACAGGAACTTGCCTCAAACAAGCCAAGTGACAATGAGAAAAAACCCATTTTTCTCAAAAAACCACCAAAACTGCCCCAAAACCAAGACAAAAATAAACCCAAACCCTGTTTGGCTGAAAGCTACATAGTTAAGTTAGTCTTCCTGAGGATGACAAGTTCTGATTTATGGTGAGAAATACTCTTTCATGAAGTTCAGCTAAGTGAAGTAATAAAAACTTCTGCTTTCCCAAACCATCATGACAAGGATCTTACTTTGCACTTGCACTTGAGAATATGTATGTCCAAGATTTAGAGAGTTTAGAGCTTTTGCTAAGCCTCTGTCATGATTTAAAAGATTTAAGTAAAATTATTTGGGATACCTCAACATTAAAAATAATACACTGAAATCAATACACATTAATGTGAGCTAAATAGTAGTAACAATTTTCTTTCTGCCATCACTAATGCCTGTTTCAGAAACACGTTAAGCTTTTTTTCCTTTCTTATTTTTCTTTCAAATGTCAAGTTTATTAATTTTGAAAATGAAATACTCTTCAGCACTGTATAGTCACAGATCAATTGGTACATTTAGGTAAAGTGCTGGAGCAGTGGGAATGAAAATCAATCAGTGCAGAATGTTGCAGAGGTCACTCCATCACTCCACTCTCCAAAGCCACTGTCCCATGTAATGTGCTGAAGAAGCAGCTGTGGCTGAAGAGAATTTCTCTTAAGGTCACATCCCATCCCACAGCAGTAATGTGGGAAAACAACACTGACAGCACAGACCACACAGAGGTGTGAGGTGATAGAAGCATCACTGCAGGGTACCTTGCCAGTTTGCCCTTCCTTCCTGACTACAACCCCAGGAAATCTTGGGAACAGTCTGAATTGTCAGCCTTGGTATTGAGACTTTTTCCTTGCATACACTACAAAGATTTTATGAAACAATCACAGAGCAAGAAATTTCCATGACAACATATTGCAGCAGCTAACCTCATGCTTGAAACCATTTCTCATTTTAGTTCTTCAAATCTAAAAGTGCCTCTAGACTACACTGATCTAACTACAATCATTAGTGGGCCAAGATACATTGTTAGAAACATGTGAATTGAACACGGAGATCTATCCCCAAGTGTGACAACTTCAGTACTTTGCAGTTATTCTTAACTTTGATGTTTAAAGCATCATCCCTTTCTCTGGAGATCCAATGCTGACTGATCCAGCAAGCAATACCACCTGCAGTTTAGGTCTCTGTTCTGTAGCACTGACAGGTATCTGGCTAAACCAGCAGAGCTCCTGGTTCTACTTTCCTCAATCTATACACAATTCTTCTTTTTATTTCTGTAAGTGTTCCACCCGTCTTTCTACAAAGAGAGAACACATCTCTCCTGGAGTCAGGTGTAAGGTAATAAAGCATAACTCACCCCTTTACAGCATTACATGCTTTCCTTTTGTGTGCCTCTCTCTCACCAACACTATGCAGGCTCAATGCCACAAAAGGAAAGACATAAGGAGCAAGTGTCGTCACAGTTCACATAGTAAGAGCCAGATGATTGCATCCATTCTGCAGGGCAGGAACGGAACAGCAGCACTGCTACCACACACTCCCTGAGCAAGACCTGTTTGGCTGGTATTAAACTGGTATTAAACTAATTGGAAAAAGTGTTGAAATTAAAATTTTTTTCTAATATTCAAAAACTGCATTTCAGATTTCTATAGGAAACCTGTGGTATTGCTTTGTGCAAACTTACTGTCCTTGGAGGTCATCATCTGACTTGAACTGCAGAGGGAATTTAGCATAACCATAAAACTGTATAAAGCAGCTTTGACAATCTACGTTCCATGTCAGTAATATAAACCATAGAATTATAGAAAATCCTGAGTTGGAAGGGACCTGCAAGGATCACTGAGTTCAACTCCTGGCTCTGCACAGCACAGCCCCAACAATCTCATCATGTGCCTGATGAAGGTGACCGTGATCAGGAGTTTTTCCCAGTTGTGTAACTGGGTCATGTGTATTGTTTCATATCCTTTTCTGTTTTGTACTCAAACTGGCATTATGGAACTTCTCAAATTTTGTGAGAGGCTGAGGGAGCTGGGGTTGTTTAACTTGGAGAAGAGGAGGCTCAAGGGAGACCTTCTCACCCTCTGCAACTCCCTGACAGGAGGTTGGAGTCAGGTGGGGGTTGGTCTCTTCTCCCAGGCAACCAGCAGGACAAGAGGGCACAGACTCAAGCTCTGCCAGGGGAGGGTTAGGCTGGATATTAGGAACAGATTTTTTCAGAGAGAGTGCTCAGGCATTGGAATGTGCTGCCCAGGGAGGTGGTGGATTCACCATTCCTGGAGGTTTTCAGGATGAGACTGGATGTGGCGCTTAGTGACAATGGTAGGGTTGGACTTGATGATCTTGGGGGTCTTTTCCAACCCAGTTGATTCTATGATTCTATGATTCCACGATTCTATGATTCATACTTAAAAATAAGCTGCTGTCACTTAATTTCTACTATTGAAATAACCTGACACCAGTCCTTACTCCAAATCCTGACACAGGTACTTCAAAGAATTTATGGTTTGGTGTTTTTTTTTAAGGAATTTAATTAGTTGGAAAAATCTTCAAACAACTTCCTCAATAATGTAAGATGTCACACAGCACCCAGATACTGAAATATACTGAATAATGTGGCTAACAGATAGACTTATTTGATTGCAGGTTCTAATCAGGACACACACATCTCTGAATTCTGACTAAATTGCTGAATTACTATATGGAAAACAGACCTTGAGTTTAAGTGCTTTGTACATTTCCTATAAGAAATAGCCCTTTTTAGTTACTTAATTCATACACTGATCAATTATTTTGCTTCAGTATAAAAATCACAGCAGCATTAATCAAAAGTATTTAGTTAATAATAAAAGAGAAGACAAAAGCCACTGGAATGATAACATAGAGTTCTGTGCAAATTCTAAGATGATTTTAAAAGAAGTCAAATGTTTGATGTATTTTTAAAAAAAACACCTTTCTTGATTTCAGTCAATATTAATCTCTAATTGATGAAATAAATGCTTCTGCTGTTTCTCTTTGAAATGAACGGACACAGAAATGTTCAAAAGGAATCCTTTATAGACATCACATGTGGCCACATCAGAAACCTTAAGAAGTTAAACTACATCAGAGTGAGAACAGTAATAGTGGCCTGAAATAGAGGCATTGATCTGTTGAAACTGAATGTAGACCAAGTATCAAAAGAAAATCATGCCAAAATTATTTCCTTTTTGGAACACGCAATCAATTAATAAAATAATATTCTCTGAAAAAAAAATTTTGAATTCTCTAAACACTAAAATTCTGCTGTAGGAATATCATGAGGTCTATTAGACCATACCAAGTAAGTCCTTATTGTAGATGGCAGCAACAATGTATATTAGCAGAAATTAAGATATAGTCAAGATTTCTGTTTCTTGAAGTGACTCTTGATTCTAAGATGCTCAGCATGAGACAGGTTGTATAACCTTAGCTTTTCAAAGTTCTGAAAAGTCAAAGATTTCTCTCGTCAAGCTTATTCCCTGTTCAGCCTCTGAAAATGCATCCTAAGAGTTTTACTAACATTCACTAACAGACTTGGTCAAGGAGTTGTGAAATCCCATTTCACAGTACAGTCAGGTCTTTCTGAACTCATGCGCCAAAAAGCCACACTTAAAATGTTATCTGCTCCTCCGAGAGCTGTCCACAGAGACTGTGCAGAAAGTCAGAGCACAAGAGCACTGTAAAGCTTGGCTTTACAGAGACTGGTGTCTCTGTTTCAATGATACATTCAGAGGAGCAAAATTACGGAAATGTAGTTTACTGTTCTAACTATGCAGGAATGAGGTATTAAGCTGAGACCAGTATAATATTTTGGAGGTATGAAACAGTACAGGATGGAATTTCATCCATTTTTAGTCACCATTAGTCTGAATTATAATTACATTATACAAGTTAGGTAGCACTTAATCAGCAGGA
>NW_008662128.1:14240-43655 GCF_000695815.1 Acanthisitta chloris
GATCTCTTAGCTTCTCTATTTTTGGTTTTACCTCATCCCACATAAACCCTAAATCTCACTTGCCATTTATGCCAGGGACCTCCATCTAATTAAAGGAGAGTATGATGCTCCTAACATTGTACTCAGGAGAATCATCCTGTAATGTCCTACTTGTCCTTTGCCTTGCATTTTTATGGTATTATAAACTATTCAGTATTTTAATAGTTTTTCTTCAACTCTACCTCTGTCATGAAGACATAAAGATGAACCATTAAATAAAATCATCCCAGTTGCTTGGAGAACACTTTTTTGTTCTTTTTCTTGCTTTTAATTTTACAAGGATATCAGGGAAATTCAGGCAAAGCTGGATAATTCCAAACATTTTGAAGGAATTTGAGGGTAATTTTTTCTGCCTCCATTCTGAGATTGCCAATATTACCTGTCCAATGGTTAAGCAGCCCCTCCAGCAGCTCAGGCACTTCTCTTGCACTCCTGGTGCACAGACTGATCTCCTCTCCAGCAATCCTGTCCTTCTGGAACATTCAGGTTGTTCAGAGACAGCTTCTTCCCCATTCTCTTGACACCAACACACTTCACACTTTCAGAAAGTCTTCATTATACTCTGCAAGTCCTTTCTTACATTGACAGAAGAAGGAGGACAATAATATTAGACAGTTTTTAAAAAGGCATTTCAGTTTTTTGGAGTGGGAAGTAATTTATGGAAAATAGTTTTCACTTCCTTTGCTGCTCCATTTACAGAAGAGGATTATAGGCTAAGGCTCTGCAGAAATGTGTGAATTTGTTCACTGTATCAGACCCTTTATCAACACCCACCCAAACAACAACAAAAACCCAGTATTATCAAATTAAGAGTTGCTTATTAGAGTTTTCACCCATCAGTTCCCAACAGATATGTTGATAAAAACCCAAAGAAAATGTCCTCAATACTACCCAAGTGTGATTTAGAATTGATAGTTTCTACTGGATATTAGAAGATGTTTTAGTCCTATAATAAAATGGTCTAGCCCAGATGAGCTAAAGGACACTTGATTAGATATCCAGAGTAAACACACAAGGGACTATTAGGCTGAATAGGTTTTAACAACAAACACCTTTGTGGTAACCTTAGACTTTATCCTTTCCTGAGGATAATGATTCAGTCCAAACCAGTGTTCTTTTCTGGTACACAAGTCTGTTGAATGGAATACAAAATATTCACCAGTGAAGCAACTGGTTTCCGTGGATACAGCTAAGATTACACTCCAGCATACTTTTTTCTTGCAATTCAAAGCCTAGAGGAGCTCAATTTGCCTTATTAAGGAAAAAAATTTCCTTAGTAGCCTGGCCAAAATACAGAATAAGGAAAGAAAATGTAGCATCCCAAAGCAAGAAGTCTTATGAGGAATGCCACCTTTTTAGCTAGAGATCATTAAAAAAAGGTTGCATACAGTAATAACAATAATAGAAACAAATAATTTGAACATTGGGGTGATATGTGCAAGTCTAATGAATATTTTGAAAGCATAATATGCATTTAAATGTTTTTCCTTGAACATTTAACACATTTTTATTGATATATTGCCAAATTCCAAAAAAAATATGCTACATGGGAGATCTACTTTTCTTGAAACAAGTAGACTGTAACATACCTGAGTAGAAAATCTGTATTTGTGAGACTTTTAATTTAATATAGGGTTAAAAAATTGGCTGTAAATTAATTTATTTTCTTTCCAAATATACTGAATGCAAGAAACTATAAGTTTTTCATTCTTTCTTTAAACAATTTGGTGACCCAGTCAAAATTGTTGTCCTTACTATTTGGTTCATAGATTCCCACATATTTCTGCATCTCATTATTACTCTAGAATAAAAATATTTCTTCAGCTACAAACATAACTATGATGATTATTCAGTTACTACAGCTGCAGTGACTAAGTTGCCCTTCATTAAGTGGCTCTGTTGTTATAAAAACTGTTAAACTGTAGGCCATGGCCCTATAAAGTATACATATATATTCTAATGATGTCTTAGGCAATTTCCTGCAGATTCTTGAATCCAAACAACATGTTCCAGAATTTTGCATAGGTCACAAAAAAAATAAAATCGATTGTTTTTAGCTGCCAGAGAATCTGTGGAAGACTAGACTTAACTAGCATGTGTAACCACAGTAGGGTTGGACTTGATGATCTTGGAGGTCTTTTCCAACCTGGTTGAGTCTATGATTCTATGATACATTTTTAAGAAATTCTTGCTTAAAAGATACAGTGTAAACATTGAAGGTAAAACCTTACAGCTTCTCAAAAGTTTGCAACATCTTATTATGGGGTTTTTTTGTGATCCATGATATCAATTTACATTAAACAGTCACTATTTTGCTATTACCTTCCTTTGCCTGTTTAAAGAGCAAACATCATATTTCTACCCAACTTACATTTGTGCCACAAGTCTGCAATGTTGAAGTATTTTTATGATTTCATCTACTGAAGTATATTTCCTGAGTTTGTCTGCTTTTACCCTAGCTGAATCACTCTGAAGACACTCCCAAACTTCTATCCAATTTACCATATCTGGTCCAGCTCCTATGACACAATTCCTTCTTGCCTCCTTCCAGTGTATTGTTTGCTTATTAATAAAGGAGACAGCCCTGTAAGGTTACCTAGCTGCTGAAAGGCTGTCAGATTTCTTGATCCGCATTTCTTATTCCAGACAATGTCATGATAAAACTCAGTAGTGATCAAATTTCTGTTCTTTCATTAGGGCTCCCTTATCTATACAAACATTTCGTGTTCTATCTCTCATAATGCCTAGAGGTTTAGAATAGTTTTATGCAATTTTTTTTTGCCACTTCTATCTTTAATCTTGATCCCAGTTAGTTCTTTATAGTTGCCAGAGGCTTGCTTTTTTGTTGCTGTTGTTTTGGCTTGGTTTGCTTTTCTTTGTTTTTAACTTCAAATACAACTTTCTGTTATACTTCCTGCACTGAATACTGACAAGTTGAAAGGAAGGAATACAGGAAACACAAGACAAGACTGCATTAATCTGCAAAACCTATTGCAGATAAGTAAGCTGTTGCCTAATTCATATTCTGCCAGGGTGAGGCCAAACAATGAATTCCAATAAATAACTAAAACACAAAAATATAGAGAACATCTTCTTGTAGGGCTTGATAGTTATTTTGTTCATATTCACTCAAACTGCATTTAATAAAAAAAATTTATCTTCCCTGTATAAGTTTTGGTGAATACTTTGCAGAAGCTACTTATATTTTAAGGAAAGTTTTGTTTGTTTCAATGGACTATGTGACTTTGTGTGGTTTAACTTGCCCACCCATGAATACAAATGCATATATATAATAACTATACTATACTATAAAAAAAGTCAAGAAACACATGCTCTTTATAATTGAATACCAAATGATGCATTTAGAAGAATAAAATTGTAACATTCTAAAATATCTTACATTTTTTTACCTGAAAGTAATTTAAAAAAATCCTTTTGCTGTCAAATTAGATTTACTAGAATTAAAATAGGTTTTCACATACCATTCCCAACCATGGGAGGGTTGGGACTAGATGACCTGTAAGGTCAATTCCAAGCCCTAAAATTCTATGATTCTATGATTCATTCTATACTCATAGATATGATAAATATTTTTGGTAAATATCAAATGTATACATTGATTATTAACATATTAATTTTGATGTATTTCATTTAAATTTCTACATTTGTAACTTACTACTCAAACTGCAAATTAAATGCATCAAAGCTTATAAATTATGCTAAATAAGGTTTAATGCAAGAGTAGAACTGCACAAATCTTAATATTAAAATTTCATTGGTAATTGCCATGCATAACATATATGATTGATCATATATATGCCATGTAATGATATATGATATGAAACATTTTACTTTCAAAAATTCAAAACATTTCTTTTAACACAGCAACCTGATTTTTTTGCATCAACATATTTGAATGACTCTACATTTTTACTGTGCATTATTAATTTTAAAATTGCATTTACCCAATTGTCTCTTAAAAGTAAAAGAAGAAATTGTTTTATTTTATAGGATTCAAATGCTTTTCTCCAGAATGAGATTCCATCCAAATGGCCACATTTCACAGAAAGTTGTGACCGCTCCAAAATTAGCTTTAGTCACAAATTGCACTTCCATTAAAAATGTTGCAACTACTTCAGACGATGAATATTTTGGTGAAAATTATTGCAATTCATAAAGGGAAGGGAATTCTACTTTAATGATTAGGCTAGAGAACGTGAAAAAAAGTTATTTTCTCTTTTTCTTAATTGAACATAATAAGGATACACACCGGTGAAATAACCTATTAAATTCCAACAAATATTTGAGGACTTTTTGCCTCCTGGTATTTTCCATCTCAGATATAAAGCTTTGTCATCATCACTGTGAAATTACATTCGGTCTGCTACTCAGTCCTGCCTTCTGAAAATAGCAAGTTTTCTATTTCCTTATGCCCACCAACTCCAATTTTCTGAAAACTGGTAACAAATCTGAAGTCACTGGAAAAATTAAGGTTGCTCATTTTGTAATTATATTTTCCCCCACCCTCAGCCAAATTAAAATGCGCTTCATACCCACAACAAAAGAGCTATTGCCCATCTTTTAGTTATTAACATTTTCTATGGCCTTTCTGTTTTCTTTCAGCTCTGTCTGTACCCAAGAGACCCTCATTTTATTTGAAACACCTCAAGTAGTTTTTATTCACCAGTGTGTCTGCTAGAGGCACCGAGTGAATAAACCAGAAATTGTCTGGTGGTGTTTCTCAGTAGAGTATCAATCTGAGTTGTTCCCATCCCTATACACCACTTGTCATGAAATTTGTAGGAACTTAATTATCTTTGAGACTTCTGTCCCTTTGTCGAGTCTGGTTGAAATTGGCCAAGAGATTCAACATTTACCGAGGGGAGCAAGGGAGAGCAGGCAGAGAATGCTATCACACAAACACCATTTCCTTAGGACACAAGGCTAAAACAACTATGCAACAAATGGTTTAAAGGAAGCTGATTCTTGAATGCACCAATTAAATCACAGGCAAGTGATTTCTTTCGCATGTATTATCATAAATACTCTGCTTTGCCCTTTGCAGAATCTCATTTAACTGCATTCCTTTTAAAAGAACAATTTCAGTGTGAGTTTTGTTTTTCTGGAGCACTGAGGGGAAAATGTTCTCTTATCTCCAAATGTTATTAACTGGAAATAAGTGCAACCTACACTTTGACGTCCTTATTGCAATTTAGATAGACAATTAGATATACGAGACCAAAAAGAAAGAGAAAACTTTGTAGTAGAGATTTTTCTCCTGGTGCCCCAGGTGACTACAGGAGATTTTCTTTCGTGTTCCAATGATTAAAAACTACAATATCCTTCAAGCCATTTTTAGCAAGCTATTTGTAATTGCACTACCAAGTGGTAGAACTTTTTCAAAATTAGCTTATGAGATTTACATAGGATTGGGCTTTTAACAGGAAGGTAAGTTGGATCCTCATTTGCAGCACTTCTACTATTTTGTCAAGGTTGGAAATTTGCAACAGAGGAAACCAGACTCTTCCTTCACATAACTGGATACTCAAAGAAGAATTTCCACCTTGGAGACTTCCACTACCGATACACATCACGTTAACTAACAAAAATAGCTGTGTCTACCCTGTCACAAATCTATCCTTCAGGACAGTGCTGAAAATGAATTGCTTTATGCTGTGAAGTTATGTTTTAAAAAAGCCCTTTTGGTTAGATGTTTAAAAGGGACAAAAGAATATTGAATCTTTACTTGTATCCAGATGTTGCAAGCAACTACACTCATAAAGTTTTTACAGATGGAAGGAGCTTTAATGATTTAGTCACAAGGGACCCATGAGAAAGTTTGTGATTTAGCCACTGATGTTTTTGTTGTAGTTTGCATGTTGTAAATGGGAAACAGAACATAGCTTGAACAAACACTTCTTTGCAGGATAAATGAGCTCCAAAATTAGAGGTATAAAGCTACATTAAGTTTAGTTCCAAAGAATCTGCAGAATCATGCACTTAGGAAGGTTGACTTAAGTGTTGTTTTGCCTTACACTCAGGGAATGTTGCTGAGAAGAAGCCAGAGTGGAGCAAAGAATAAAGAATATTGGCACTCCCATGCCAAAAAAGACAGGGAATGGAAAAACCCATAAATGTAAAATCTTTTGCATTACCCTAACCTATAACTCTATTATTCAATTAAGCACAGATTTTATCAAGTGCAATGTATACTGTATGAGGTCTACAGGAGCCACTCAGAAAATTTCTTAATTTTTCTCTCACATATGTACATCTGCATAAGATTTTGGACATCTGAGAGCATATAATGTTGGTAAAATGATATTTTCATAAGCGCTGGGAATCTGCATAATTTCCTTTTGTTAAATGACTACTCCAGCACAGAGTGTGCTGCAGGCAACTCATTGTTCACATTTGCTAATTAGCTTTTGGTTAACATTGTTGTTGTGTGCTTTTCTTGAAGTTGTATCTTGGGCAGAAGACCTTGGTGTGGTATGTGGGGCTGCCCTGTAAACGTTCTTGATTAATTAGAACGCCAAAGTCCAGATGCTAATTGACTACAGAAAGTAATGACTGTAGATAAATGAAAACAGTTTCTTATGTTAACTGAAAAATTTATGTGGTAATTAAACTCAGTTTAAGAGAATAAACATAAATGGTTTTACTATAATAAAATTTTTGCAAAAATCTAAACATATTAAGAAATACCTAAAGGTCAATTTAAGTAGGAATAATGTGCCCTCTACACCAGGATGTCATCAGACAATTTGGAATACTTCTTTTCTCTTTTTGTTTTCCAAGAGAATACTTCTGGGATATTTCAAAATCAGCTCTTGGAAAGTAAAAATGAAAAAAACACACGACTAAACTAGCAGTAGAAAATGTGCATCTTTTCAAAAATCCAGAAATTTCTGGAAGCTTTAACAGGAAGTGAGATACTGAAGTCAGAAAATTAAAAGTAATCAGAAAAACAAGTTGCTTTGCTCTGTGGAAATACACATGTCATTCCAGTGTTTCTTGGTTGAGAGCACTAACTTCTGTTTTACTTGCATAACAGTGATTTAATCATCATCTTAATTTTAAGCTTTAGAAGTAAATTCCAGATTCAAACCTAAGGAACTCATTGAAATACAGAAAATGCTTCCCTCATCTCATGGATCTCAATCATTTAGTTCACCATGACCTGCTGCATATTGATCCACAGGATCTCGGTTTGTTCACATAATGCCTTATTTTCTTTAACTGCGAACACAGGAAATAGCAAATTGAACAGAATAGTGAGTAAATATTTTAAAACTAAAATTTACTTTGTAATTTATGTGATTGCTAATTAGAAATCTGAACTCAAGATATGGATATTACTTTCTCTCTTGGTTTATTTTTAAAAGATATGATCAATGGATAAATTAAGACATATTTTAGCCAGAAATTAATATCAAGAAGGATCCATTACCAGCACACATATCTAGTAGCAAAATCATTCCATTGGGCAGTGATCAGCATTACAAGCACTAACAGTGGAAATCCTACAAGTCTGTTTCACTAAAAGGATACAAAATAGTGTCACAATAAATGTCTCAGTTCACAAAAGTCAGGAGGGTAATTTATATCAATAAAAAGCCTAAAGTTATGTTGCAATTTAAAATTATATTAGAATAACAGAGGAATTTTATCTAGCTTATGTTGTACTCCATGCACACTACACCCTGCAGCACATCTGACTAAAGATTTTGGCTATGAAAAATGTAGCTACTTTATTTGGGATAAAAGCTTATAACCTATGTCTAACCAAAGATTTTAAAGCTATTTAATCCAGCCTGTTACATAGATGTTGTACTTCAGGATATGAAAAGACACTTTTTAACTCTTTTTTAAAACACCTAATTTGACTGACTGCTGAGAGACAAAAAGAGTCATTAATGACACTGTTCAAAATGTGTTCAGAATACAAACATATGGACAGTTAGAAAATAAACCAGAGCTTACCCACTTAACATAAGTGAAAAGCCTATCTAGATGTCAGAGGAACTGTTGGCAGATGTCAAACCAACCCTTTGAATAACTTCAAATAGCTTCACAGGAGGATCCTTGACTTTCTTTTTTTTTGCTTGACCTTTGAAATCATTTGGCCTCCTTATTTTTCTCATTCTACACTTCCTCTTCATCATCCTATTTTGGAGGAAACAATGAAAGAGAAAATACCTTCCCTGTGGACAGCAGACAGAGACTTGAAGCTCCTTGCATTTCACTTGAGTCAAACCCTGGAAGAGGATTATAGACTTGGTCAAGAGGGAAATGTTGTAGAAGACTATCAAGCCTGTCCATGTAGCACGTTAAAAGACGTTTTCTCTCCACTTGACTCTGCTAATCCTTTTAGCCATTGTTGGGTTTATGCATAATTTTCACACCACATCAGACTTGAAATTGCTATGTTAATATGAATGTGAGAAATCAATACAAACTTTTAATATCAAAATATACAAAACATCAAAGAGTTTCTGTCGGATATTGTGGCAACTGCAATTTTCTTAGCAGATTGTATGCAAATGTGATTGACAGTACTTTGATTTTAAGTTGTATTATCCTGCCCTTTAGACATCAGGGAAAACTATTTTCTCACCTAATAAAACTGCACCAGTATCTGAAGATAATCTGAATTTGACTGTACAGTTTAAGTCTTAATTTGTCCCAATTATTTACTATGTTTTCAGGAAAAGAAGATAAAAAAAGTCCACAGAACTAGTATTTTTCACTCATTTCCTCCAATATTCTTACATCACTATGCATGCAAATTGCAACTCTTTTTTTTAATCACTGCTTTAAAGGTAATAATAAACCCAAAGGGTTAATGGCTATAACAGCATATTTCATGTATTTTAAAAGGAAAAACATTCATAACATTGGTAAGCTGATAAAATAGTGAAAAACTTCCATTTTATTACTTGCAAACTTCCATAAAGAAAAACATGAATTTTCAAAATGGATGCACATATCCATAATGCCAGTGGAAAAGCAGAGGTTTTTGTCAGGATACTTTCTGTCTACAATCTTTTTGTGCCAAGCCTCAGGGCCACAGCAGTGTCACCCATTCAAAATTCCAAAATCAGAAAACATGATGTTTCGTAATCCTGACACATTAACTTGTGTTTCCAGTTTGCTGATATAATTCCTTTTATTTCCATCTAAAGTAAATGCTGACAAAATTAAATGTCTCAGAGGAAGACAGAGACTAGTTGAAACATATATCCTCAATTTAATGGAGTTGTAAATGCTTTCATGCTAGGCAGTGGAAGGTCAACTTCTTTAACATTTCCCAACACACATAATAGAAATAAATAGCATTCTAGTTAAATCTAGCTAGTCTGAGTTCCTAGAAACTCTTGCATCTAATTTTAGGATCTTTTATTGTCTAATAGTTAAATTTTATGAACTACAAAAGCATTGCCTTTAATCATTGTGCCAGATAAACTTTAGAGGTCTTCCTTGTGAGATCATAAATCTGTAAATTTTTGTTCTTACCTAAGAATTTTTCTAGTGTGACTTTTTATGGCTAAGAACATGGAATTTAATTTTAAAGACAGTCAGCAGTGATTACAGAGCCAACAAACTGAATATAGAATTATATTGGAAAGCAACCTTTGATTGAATTTATTATGAATGCATTTAAAAATCTTCTACTTCTAACACAATTACTAGTAATTCTGCACTAATAGGCTCAAAATAGCTTTTTTTAAAATCATGCTATGGTAAATAGGATGTATAATTTCAATTTAGTTTGCTTTGAAAGTCAGTCAAAATATATTTAAGATAGAATATTTTAGACCCCTTTTCTACTGTTATTACTGACTGCAGTCCAGGAGTCATTTTGACCAGTCCCATTCAGCCTTTGAATGCCACATAACTCCTTTTGACTACAAAAAATGTCCCATTGCACAGCAGCAAATGTTTCAAAAAGAGCAGAAATGGATAAATACTTTCAGCTATTCATATGAATAGAAAAACAAAAGCAGGTGGACAAAAAAATAAATCAATTCCAATCCTTAGAATCCAACTTCCACACAGAACTGAAATACGACATGACAGAACTTGTAAGCTATTCCCTTCATTACTTAACTAATTATTACAGTATTATCATAATTATCAACCAGCTTCTGGTAGGTATACAGCTATTATCCCATAAACTAGGAAGGTTTTAAAGCCAAAGACAAGAAAAAACTTAAAATTCTGCTGAAAGAATACATAGAACTTTACCGTTATCTTACCAGGGGATATACATATATATACATTTTAATTGAAGAGAATTGTTAAAATGAAAAACAAGGCTAATGTTGTCAGAAAGTCTTTCCTAACCACTAGCTATTGTTCTATGTGTGTTTCTAACAGTTTTAGAAAAGTATGTGGTTTCAAAGATAAAAAGGATCTATAAATAGAAGGTATTGGTAGCTTGTACTAATTCAAGCATTCTTCAAACTCTGTTTATCTGTCACAGGCAATATTAAGACTTTTTTTCTAAAAAGATCTTTGCAGGTTTATTTCTTCTCTTTCTTACCTGCACCAATTTCAAGATAAAACATGTCTTGTGAAGTAGTTCTTTGTGGTTGCTGATGACAGAGACACAGTGTGAGACATTGTTCTTAAAGCAGATTCTGGTATTTCCCATTCCCACACTCAACATGAAGAGCAAAGACCATGTTTTTTTGACTGTGTGACAGTCATAATCATACCTTACCTATGTAAACCCAAGTTGAAAAAATGGAGAGAGGCTGTTTGGGAAAGAACTGGGAAGATGTGGAGAAAGGGTTATGTTCTGTGCAGAGGAGCAGTCGGAACACAGACAGCTTCATCCTGAGGCAGCTGATGGGTCACAGTAGAGCTTGTGGGAGAAGATAAGGGATCACCATTGGTGATGCTGTGCTAGGCATCTGCTACACACCTACTGATCAAAAAGATGGCATAGATGAAAGCTAATGAGCTTTACCTTTGTCCCTAGAAAGGTTATGGAGCAAATCCTTCTGGAAGCCTTTCCAAAGCCAAGTTATGCCTGACAACTTGATTGCTTGCCATGAAAAGATGACAGGCTCTGTAGGCAAGGGGACATCAGTAGATGTTAGACTAATTTACAATTTTAGCAGAGTCTTTGACACTGATACAGGATTTTTATAGCCAAATTGGTAAGATACAAACTGGATATGTGGATCAGACGTTGGATGCAAAATCGGCTCAACTGTTGGGTTGAGATTGGGAGTTCCAAGTTCAGCTAGTGGCCAGTAACTAGTGTCACTCCTCAGGGTCAGCAGAGGTAAATGTGTTAATGTCCTGGAACAGGGGACAGAGTGCATGCTAAGAAAATCTTCAGAACACCAAAAGAGAGGGAGTAGCTGATGTTCTGGAAGGTTGAGCTGCTGTCCAGTTATCTTGACAGGTTCGTGAACCAGAAAGTAGCCTGAGAGTTACAGAGCTAAGAGAGTAAGTAACAGAGCTAAGAGCAAAGCTACTAGATAAGATAAAAAGAATTGTTAAAAATTGTCCTGTTTTTAAAAAATATAAGCCGTCCAACCTATGCCATAAGAGTTCCTTTGCTAAACAGTCTAATGCATCAATTGGTATCAATAAGTTGAATAGTTTGGACATGATCACAGAATCATAGAATTTAAGGGTTGGAATGGATCTTACAGATCATCTAGTTCCATGATAATTGCATTTTTTTGTATGCCTATCTGTTGTAGACCTTCCATGAAAAACTATGTATGATTTTTAAAGTATATTAGTTATTCAAAGGTGTTGAATACAAAACAAGGTTATGGGAAAAATAGGTACTTGGGGTATGAACTACCAAACTGACATTTGAAATGCCAAATTACATATTTAGACAGTAAGAGCACATCAGACAGAATGCAACTGCATATTAGATATCATAACTGCAGGAATATATTTATATCTTATAATTTAAAAGTAAATGATAACTTTAAAGAACAGTGCCATTTTATCTGTGATGCTTTAATAACATTACTGGTCTATGTACAGTCTATGTTCTTGATTTCATCAGAGTATCTGAATTTTTAACAATCAGACCTGTGGCACAGATTTTTCTATTGGAGAGCTGGAAAGGGTATCAACTGTGAATGTTAGTGTTTGGGAGGATTGATGTTAAAAAACATTTGGCAGATTGTTTTCATGGCATTAGTAGGAAAGAAATAATAATTGAGGAGGAAAACATACAGATGCCTGAAGAGAAGTGAAGGGAGCACAAAAAGGAATGGAGAAAATAATAGTGAGACACTTTATATGCATCTAGTAAATAAAAGGAAAAAAAAAAGAGACAAATTAATGAGGGGAAAAAAGTGCCTAAATCAGAGCCAAGTAGAGCCAAGAGACAAAACAAGATGCTACTACTAGAAGAGATTTCTTTTTCTGTAAGGGAAGGAAGTTTAAATGTGAGCAGAATGTCTGAATTTCAGAAATATGAGCTTGGGACTATTGTCAGCAGTGTGATTAAGAGCTTCATGTCCATACAGTAGTCAGCATGTTTTTCATAATAGGGTTCAGCACCTACTCCCATTATAGTCAGTCAGCCTTCCATAAATGCATTCAAATTACTGAGTTATCCACATATTTTCCTTAGCTATTTAGTATCTGCATTTCTGATGCACAAAAAAAAAAAAAAAAAGCTCAGTTCAAAAGGGAAAGTTTCAGATGTACTATCTTTAGATGAACAAGCAAGAATAAACCATTGAAACCTATGGAAATCTCTTATGTTAGATGTCATAAAAAACTTTCAAACACTTGAGGGATTAGTCTATGCTTCATTTCTCTATAATTAATATATAATCACAAGTAGAGTCCATAATGTATCAAGATTTATCTTATTTACATAAAATAAAAGCTGTAACCACTCAGGAATCTGTACATCGAGTCCAGCATTTCCTAATAAATGACTTAGCCTTATTCAGTAGTTGTTTTTAAGGAAAGGTCTAATCCTTAAAGATATATGAATGCATTTATGATGTTTAGGGACAAGGCATAACATTTAGGTAAAAGAAATATGCAGAAAAGAGATTCTTCTAACTGATGATTAAGGAACAGATAGAATATGGAAATAGTCTTCATAGAAAAAACCTAATAAAGAATGAGAAAGTCAATTTTTAAATGGAATGCCAAAAATGGCACTAGTGGTCATCTGCTTTACAGGATATAGAGCATTCTGGTTTATCTCTAAAAGCAGTGTTAAGAAGGTGGTCTGACATGTGATTAAAACAGCAGAATTGAGGTTATAAGGTGGAAGTTTAAAATCCATTGCAATTTAGCTGTTTGTGTGATTGACTATAGGTGGATATAAATATTCATCGTGCAACAGAGCTCTCATCAAAAACTTCTGCTCTCATGATTTATAGCCAAACGTGAACTTCTGAAAAATATACTATAAACTGTGAATAAGAAAAATAAGATGACATGCTGTGAAGGCAACAGATCAGGGATGGCACTTTGGCCTAACTATGGAGGACATTGGTATTGTGCTAAACAGAAACAAAGAAGAAAAGACAAAGATTTCCTTAGAAGACCTGGACCATTTTATAAAAGAAAGTGGAAATGATCATTGTGCATAGCATTAAGAGGTCCATCTGGGAAAAGCAATCCCATTTAGCAAATGCAGAGAGGCTGAAGAAAAAAGGAAGCAGAGATTGGGTGTGAAATCCAACCCGCTTTGAAGTCAATGGGAATTTTGCCATCGATTTCACTGGGTCAGGATTTCACGCAAGGTGGATGCAGACTCTGCTTTGTGATACCCATACTGAATTGAGCTTTCTGGTTTCAAAAGCTTTATTAAAGTCACCCCCACATAAAACTAGTGTAGCAGAGTACAAAATAAACTCCATTAATTTTTAATGAGGGAAAATGAAAAGATTAAAGTTAAAACCTTACTGTTAATAAAATTACAGATGGACAGAAGGAAAGAATACACATTTGAGAATTTGTCTCCTAAATATATATTTTGGTCTTTTTCTCTTTTAGCTTTCCTCACTGAACACTCTCATGCCTCCCTGCTTCATTCCTTAAGCTCTCTTCAATGCTTAACTGTGAATTCCAGTGGGGAACGTTAGCTGACAAAAACATTCCCATTTTTTGTACAGTCTATCCCCTTAAGCTGCATTGTTCAAGTTCTGGATGAAGTTTGTTGCACACAGTTTTAAATATCTTTTAAAATAATTTTTCAGTCTCAGATGCTTCTTTGGTTATTAGTAAAACAAATTCTGATTTACAAGCAGCATATGATAATGTTGACTTTGGGTGAGGTGACATTTGATGCAAACAAGTAATATTCAAGTGCTATTTTCTATTATTGTGAGCAAGAAATAACAAGTTTATAATGATATAATAAATAGCGCTCTTTACAAACGGGAGACACAGATCCCAAATGAGATCTTTCTCATGAAATGCACTGAAAAGTTATAATAATTCTTGTGCTTTTAGATAGGTTATCTTTACTCATGAGAAGATACATTTTCCTTTTCCAAAACTGCATCTGTCATAACAGCCAATTACATTCATAGAAACCACATCCAATTAACACTAAGAGCAAAAAAACCAAAAAATAAAATTTTCTGTGCTATCCAAAAGTTTGCCTTGTTTCTAATTCAAATTACTTCTAGAACCCAAAGTTAAAAATGTGTGTTCATTCCACACACGTATTTAATGGAATCAGTGGTGCTATTTAAACAGATGCTGAAGATTTAAGTTGGAAATATGAATATCAGGCTGGGAAAGTACTCAAATATTCTTTACCTGCTTCTTTCCTAAGGTTTGTTAAATGTATTTTTAATGCAAATATATCAGTGTGCTTTCATCTCTCTGCTGTCCTTCAGGAAGGCAATCCCAGAAGGGAACATTGTTGGCCTCTCCTCTTCCTCCCCTGCTGTGCCAAAAGAACAATTAAGTTGTAACTATCGCAATATTGAATGATGCTTACCTAAAGCTTGCAGATCTGACACACTTGGTTTCCATTTAAAAACATCCTTGCTTACAGAATGCAACAGTTCAGAAAACTATTGTACATATAGCTGAGCACATACGAGTTGAATATTTATGAGGCTCTATAGAAACAATTCCTTCTGAACCACTTCTTGTCTGTAGAAGAAGTCTGGATTGCTGAACTAAAGAAGGCATCCTTTTGCTTTTAATGTTAACAGTGGCAAACAACTAAATAAGTGTTAATTGCTAAAAACCATAAGGATCAGACCTAGTAGTTCCTTTCTGTCACGTAACTATTTTCTTCTAAAAATTGAAGTGGTAAAAAGCAATGTATTTACTGACCTTGAATTGAAAGGTGATAAAAGTAGGTCTTAATTCTTACCTCTGGATGTATCCAATTAAAGAGTACTGTTATTTGCTACTGAAATAGAAAGACAAATAGTAGTTAGAAAATAAAACACGCAAAAAATTATTTGACTAGTTTCCAAGTTATTGCAGTCCCTCACTGCCGAAACAGGTCATCTCCATTTTCCTTCAGCTGAGACTTAAAGCAATCTCTTTTCAAAGGAAAATAATCAACCAGTATCAAACCAACCAACTCACACATACTGCTGTGTGCTTCACATTATATAAAAAATCCATTCTGGAAAAAAAATTAGTTTCCCAATGTACAGATATTTTCAATGTATTCAAGCCCCAAATTCTTACCTGATTACATAACTGTGTAGCTACAGTTATCTCTCTATCTCTCTATATATCTAAGCCCCCTGAAGACTCTTTCACAGTCATAATTTAAAATCCAGATCCTGAGAGATGTTAACTTGCTGCAAATTTAGAAGATTACATCTCATCGAAAATAAAGGGAAATCTGACTAACTTTGAATTTAGAGGGTGGAAAAATATGACAACGTTTTTTGGACAAAATTTCTCTTGTTTTAGCCGAATCTATAAGATTTTGCCTTGCCAAGGAAGAAATGCATCTCTTTAAACATTTAATGTTTCTTTTCCTAGATGAGAATTTCTCCATGTTAAATATAATCTGGGCTTTTTTTCCTGATAAAAATTTAGTGTTCTAAAGTTTATCTTTTTCCTTTTCAATGCTGTTTTCTTTCAAGTGTCCTTGTGGAAAAAAATGGCTCTCTTTAAACATTTCCAGAGGCATTTGTCACTCATTCAGCCTTTAACCATGTTCAGCTTAATGCAGTGCATTGGAATATTCCAATCCTTTCCTCAAATGCAAAAACCAGTGCATGCAATGACAGCTAAGCCAAGTCACTCTCTACTAAAGGTTACACTGAACTGTACAGTTTAAAATACTTTTCAAAGAGACTTTTAGGACCAGAAACATATAAAATAGCTCATTGTCTTCAAGTTGCTAAAGACATTTACACATTAAAAGTTATTTTTTCTAGATCTATTAATTTCTGGTTTAGCATATGATCAAGAATTAAATTAGTAAGTTCCTTTGAAACATTTGTTTGCAACAATTCAACAAAAAAATAGAAACTTTTGATCATGTGCTTTGAGTTTCTGTCAAAACCAGGTTCCCAACTTCTGTCCAGTGAGAGAGCTTTGTTTTTGAAGGGTAACTAAAGGAACATAATAAGAAAACAATTATTATATATATCAATACTAAGATCTACAGTCAACCCAGATGGTCACTCTTCTTGTCCTCTAGTGACAGGAGTCACAGCTCCTCATAGGAAGCTTCTTGTGATTTTTCTTATATGTTTTAGTCCTCTGTCTTGACTCTGGAGTCTTGATTGTTTTCTAAAGGCTGAAGTAGGAATGAGAAGAAGTGCTATGTTCAGGACCTCTAGTCAGCAGATTATCTCCTACTGTCTCGAGGGAATGGGCCCACACATAAGTCTCCAATCACACTCTTATTTTCACCACAGCTTCAGGACTCAAGCTAAATCGTTGCTGAGAAATCAAGCTAAAATTTGTTGGCATTCTGGGTTCCCGAATTACTTCAAGCATCAGCTTAAATACACAATAAAGCTTATTTATTGACTGAACAACTGTAATTTACAATTGCGATAGTGATAGCAACCACTGAGGGGGTGGGAGAAAAGCTGTTAAAGCTTCTCATATTGTTGTCACATCAGCATTAAAGCCAAGAGGAAACTTAGGCTACAAACAAGAAACTGGTTTATAATTCCCGGAAGGATGAAATGCTGAAGCAGCCATCTTATGGGGTGGGGGGGGGAGGGAGAGGAGGGAAACACAAGAAAGGAAAAAATACATTCATCCTTACAGGAATTAAATTTAAAGAAGCATCTTAATCAGAGGAAGGCTTTACTAAACCTGTATTCCCAATCTGAATCTGAGATTCAGATTAGATGTTAGGATAATTTTTTTCACTGTTAGAGTGTTCAGGCACCGGGATATCACCCAGGGAGGTGGTGGAGTCACCATTCTTGGAAGTGTTTAAGAGGCATCTGGATCTGACAGTGGAGGTTATGGTTTAGGGGTTACAGGAGAGCGACAGGTTGATGGTTCGACTCAATGGTCTTAGAGGTTTCCTCCAACCTTGATGATTCCATGATTCTAATATGATTAAAGGGATTGTTGAAATAACTTCAGGCCTACTGAGGTGCTGCCCAGTGAGAGATTAAAGGGATGAGCACACTTCAGGAAAGACACATGATTGTTGGGAGGCCTCTGCAAATGAGGTCAGGTTTGTCTATATAGGAGTTAACAAGAAAACTTTGCAGTTTGGTCGAAAATGAAACATCCTCCAGGTTGTACTGCAAATTCAATGAAAAACACAAGAACACTCTGTCTCCACAGGAAAGGCTGAGTGTACAGACTGGAAAGAAAAATGAGTATCATGAAGGTAATCCCTGTACCAATTCATCAGGCGGTTGGGTTGCTTGCTTTCTTTTATATTTGGTACTACTCTCGCTCTAAGTGTTAAGCCTTTCTACAAACACTGCTCCTCTTAAAGAGCAAGGTGTGACTCATGTAGCATTTGTGCTTTAACAACATTGCTGTGGTTGTAGCCATTCAAGAGCCTTTTGTGCAATATTCAGCTACTAATGCAGTTTGCTCACTCTGCCTCAAATATGCCAGAAATTAAATTCTTAGTGAAATTGAAGAAAACTGATTTCAGTTATTGCAGTGAAAGATTGAGGCAATTTTTTTGAAAGACTGATAGGCTAACTAATGAAAAAAAAATACACAAGGACAATAATGGAGAAATTAATGTAATCACAAAATAATTTATTCTTCATTAGAAAAAAAAGCATTAAGAGTTATCTCATTACAGAACACCAAAGGTCACAGATAATTGTCACAAATTATTGTTTCATAGTAATAGAAAAAAAATCCTTAAAAAAATAAATGCCTGGCTGGTGTTTTCCATATAAAGCAAGGGCAGGTTGTGGGTTTCATCTTACAAAGAAGAAACACTCACTGATTACACACAGAACAGGATGTCTGTGCAGTATTGTCCTCTCCACCATGTATCTGACACTGGCTCCTTGGGATCAAAGCAGATCCTGAACACCATGGGGTTCGACATCAGACAGGCCTGTTAGGCTTGCAGGGATGGCTGTTTTATGCAGCAGGTTACCATAGTAACTTCCCCAATTTACATAGTGAATAGCTGCATAAGTTAATGTGGCTCAATACAAGCATTCACTGCCAGTCGAAGATCTCAGCGCATTAGCAAAGACAGGCAGAACTCCTGTGCAGAAGTCAGAAAGTGAAATGCTCAGGCATAGCCTTTTAAATGACTCAACCCATCTTCCTTACACAAGGGTCCTCTCTTTGCAGTTTATAACTTATGCATATTCCCTGCTCACAAGTCAGTTGATAACCTGAAACCCAAATTGCACACATGGAATAGGACATTTTTTTTTTTTTTAATGTGAACTTAACCTGCACAATTAAGTATGAACTTAGAATCATAGAATAGTTTAGGCTGGAAGGGAGTTTGAAGATCATCTTGTTCCAACTCCCCTGCCATGGGCAGGGACTCCTTCCACTAGCCCAGGTTGCTCACAGCCCCGTCCAGCCTGGCCTTGAACTCTTCCAGAGATGGGGCATCCACAGTTTCTCTGAGCACCCTGTGCCAGTGCCTCACAAACCTTACAGAGAGGAATTGCTTCCTAATACCAAGTTAAACCTGCCCTCTGTCATTTTAAAGCCATTCCCCCTTGTTCTGTCACTCTATGGCCTTGAAATAAGTCCCTCTCCAGCTCTCTTATAGCCCCTTTAGGCCCTGAAGGAGAGTCTAAGGTCTCCCTGGAGCCTTCTCTTCTCCAGGCTGAATAATCTCAACTCAGTCTTCTTCCTATGCAAATCAAACCCCATCAGTTTCTTGCATGGAGTTTGAGACCAAAATTAAGTTTCTTGTGAAGGAGACCCAAGGCTCCATATCCATAATTACTTAATTCATCCTGACAAAGCCACTTTCAGAGTCTTATTTTGAAGAAGATTTTAGATATTTAACTGAACTAAGGGCACAACAGCAGAACTCAAAAACTCCCCAAAGATTTTTATTAACATTGTGACTAGTCTTAATCAATACCTTCTACTAATACACATTAATTCCACTTATGTACTTTTGTAATCTTACATGCACCTACACTCAGATCTCTAAAAGCAAATTGCAGCTTACGAAGGAACTATTCAAACAGGGCTAATCAGTATTGCAAACACACAATAAAGAATCCAAGATCAGATGGAAGCTCTTCAGGAAAAATCTAGGTTTGAGTCTGGGCAAAGTCTGAGTCAATGTCATGACATTGTCGAAGGCAAATATCATACTGGGGTTCCTCAGCCTCTCATAAAATTTGAGAAGTTCCATAATGTCAGTTTGAGTACAAAATAGAAAAGGATATGAAACAATATACATGAACCAGTTATACAACTGGGAAAAACTACTGATCACCCTTACCTTCATCAGTGAATTTCAAAATATAAAATTATTGCAAATTTTAGATTCAACTGATATCTATCTGTGATAGTTTTGTTCTTTTTTTTTTTTTTTTTTTCTGCTGAAAGTAATTTCCTTGAGGTTTATTTGGGGAGTGTGATGTGTTGTTGTTTTTTTTAATAAAGCATTCTATAAAAAATTGAATAAATAAAAATACTGAGATTATTTTAAGAGGGATTTCTACCTGAACAACTTTAGTCTCAGGAAAGACCAAAGGTGGCTATTGCAGTATTCTTTAGTATTCAATTAAAAAAACCCAAAAGAATCAAAAATAGTTTGGTAAAATCAATTCTTGAAGTGTAGGAAAAAGAATCTAGGTTTTAGAAAAATTAACCAGAGGCTATTTAAATAAGATCTGTTTTCATTTCTAACTCCAGATAAGCAATTTCTAAAATTCAATTACCTAATTTCCACATCTAAACTTTCTAAAAACTTCTGGAAAAATGATAGCTTTCATTCTATATACAATATATTGAAGAATCATATTTTACTTAGACCTTCTTAAATCTCTTGATTCCATTTGTTAAAAACATTCTTGGGTGGGATTGCATAAGAACACACATAAAATAAAAGGTTTTTGGGGTTTTTTTTCAAAGAAAAAGGCACCTTTTCAAGAGTCCCTGCAAGAGTATTGTTATGCACAAATTGTGTTGTTATCCACCGATAACACATTAAGTTCTACATTAGTCCTCTGGAAAAAGAGCATGGTCTTCCCTTTTCAACTTTCTTCTAATAAATACTTTATGTATAGCTTGAAGGTGCATGGGCAGGAGAATATCCACTGTCTGCTCCCTTGAAAGTCTGATTCCATAATCACTGACTCAGCCAAAGACCCTAAAGGATACTGAGAATATATGCAATATATACTGGAAAGTGTGATACTTAATAGAACTGTGCTCTCTTTTCAGTTCTGCTAAAACAAATGCGCCAAGTTTTAGTGGTGGGAAACATATATGACAGAAACATTCTGTCTTTGAAAGTTTTAGCAGAAAAAGATAAGGCTGAAATAGCTGTGGCTTATTACAAACTTAATAAGATTCCAATTGTTACATGTCTTGAAAAGAAGAAAAGATTTTCAAACTGCACATTTTTTTTTCCAGAATACAGGTACAATTCCTGGAATATCAATAGCCCAAGGGCACAACACATTGAATGACTTATTAAAGATTCATGCTACAAATTTATTTCCTAAAAACACTGTAGGAATGCGTTGTTTTCCATTACACAAAGCAATGCTTCTCAAAAGTGTTTACAAGTCTCAAATTGCAAAATTTAATTTTCAAATCAAATGAAGCATAATGAGCTTCATGAGCTCCTCATTCTTCACACCAGGCTTAGCCACAAACACAACACAGCAAAACAAATTAGAACAAGCAAACCAGGTGTAACAAAGGATTTGGATGTTGTGAATGAGCATCTTTCTCTTGCCCAATGGCAATTCAAGAGAGTCTTTCAAAGAACAAGACATGGCCAAGTTAGCATCCTATCTATCTTCATTTCTAAAATGAGAAAAATAATGAATTATATGCTCTTTGTTGAACATGGGTGAGCAGTCACCAGATTAAAATTCATTTATATCATCTCATATAAAACCAGCTCATTGTGAGGTGTGCACCTACATATAATCCGTGTCTAATATCTTTGCAAAATGATGTGATTCTGTTATAAATATGCTGTTCTTGTATGGCAGTGTCATGGTGGTGAGGGGAAACTGTAAGAAAAATGAAGTATAAAGAGAGCAAGAAGCACCAATCAAATTACAGGTAAACCGAAAAATTACTAAATCTGAGCCTTTGAGCTCAATTTTACAAGAAGTGAGACTGACAGAGTGGATCCATTAAACTTTAGGTCTGCTTCTGTGTGAGTTTTACTGACTGGAAATTTTGAAACCTGATTATTTCTATTGATCCAGTCAAAGAGAATCAAAATAAAAGCACCACCAAACTTCTCAGTGAACTCTGTGTAGAGCACTGCTGTTAAACAAACCAAACTGACAAACCAACCAAATCCCTGAATGTGGTGCAAAAAATTGACATAAGTAAAATTTTCCAGCTTTACACACTTTTGTATATTAATAGCTTAATAAAATGCTATATCTCCAATTTTTCAATTTTAAATTAGTTTCCCTTTTTTATCAATCATGTCAACAGATATTCAAGAGGAAAAACTCAGAAGAATTTAGCTCTAAATTACTCAGTTCTCTAGATTAGTTTTGTCTTGATTTTCTTAAAAAGACTAAAAGACCTTTAACTCAGACGATAGGTTTTATCAGAAAATAGGTTAGAATATATTATTTTTTTCACAGAGAATATTCAAAATAGCTAAGTAAGCCCAGGTAGAATTATAAAATCAATTTAAATCCGAGTGCAGATAAATCTCTGCTTCCAGGTGAGTTTCAGTCTATTTTGCACCTTTCTGAACAGTGGCAAAATCTTAATAATCCCTGCTGATCAAGGAAGGTTATTCAGAAGGTTGTCAAGGTCTGGAAATCTGTTCCCTGCACTGCTTAGTCTACAGATCCTTTGTGGATGTCCAGCTTGCTGTTATGACCCTGTCTCTCTCTTCTGCCTGGCATAATCTCCCCAGACAACGCTCACTGTGTGCCCAGGAAAGACACTGTCTCCCCTCTGTCCAGACAGTGTCACCTTGCCTAATCACTCCTTTATAAAAGAAATAAGATGCAAATTAAGAACAAAGAGCTCTACCAAATGTTGACTGTCACACAACAACTTGACAAATTCACCCATAAAACAAAGAAATAGATAAGGCACATGATTTACAGTGGGGCCGGGAATCTAATCGCACAAATAAATTGTAATTTTTCAAAGCGTTATTAAATAAAAAACAAGTTACATTTGCATAAAACTTCATAAATGTCAATAAGTGTCTTTCTTGTGACATACCAATGTATAATTGAAGAAATGCCCAGGAGAGGCAAGAGTTCAGTTTTCCCATGATACACATTTCCTTCTGGTTATGCCGTGACAGCTGGAGAGTGAGCCTTAATATTTTTCAGAAGTGAATTTAATTGCTTTAGAGAGTCGGTTTAGCATCTCACTTCAGAAATGCCCCAAAGCTACAAGTAAACTCATTGTTAGCCAAATAGCTTCTTATTTGTAAGATTCTTAGTTTATGGCTGTAGTTACCAAATTATGTTTTCAATACCTAACTGAGCATTCCACAGGTGGCCTTCAACTCTTATCCCTGTTGGAATATTTTCAATTAAAAGTTTTATGATAAGGATCCATGATAGTCTGAGAACTGTTGATGATAGATAATGGGCTATAATCCAATGAATTTGGGAATCAGTGGCTTAAAGGTTATCCTGGCAACAAGAATAATCCACTGAGCCTAAGCAGTTGTAAGGAAATAATTGTTTAAAATATGATAATTTATGAAGAAGTAGTAAAGTTCCTTTTCTGAAAAAGATAATGATTCTCAGTTTGAAAGTAGCTTATCTCAAATGAAACAAATATAGTTGATAATTAACAGTGATTTACCTCTGCTGAGAATAAAAAAAAAAATTAAAAATTGCTGCTTTACTTGTAGAAAGTTCTCTAATCATTCAAATATCATGGATATATGTTTCCAACTCTATGCAGTGCTGGGATAAATGTGCAATGGATACTTCTGTAGTAGCAAATTAGGTATCTCTACAGACAGCTTTGTCTACTGGAGGGATTGATTTTTAAAAACACACATTAAAAAATCATTATTGTATAGTTAAGGAAAACAAAGTAAGGTGACAAAGTAGTGACACAGTATTATGTTGTATTTTTTCCCTAATGCAGAAGATTTCCTGGAGGTGAAAAGAATTACTAAATTTAACCATCATCTTGTATTTATCAGTAAAGTTATATTGATGTTCCTGACAGTGACAAGAAGCTTCATATTATCAGTCTTAACATTTCTCCTCCTTTTGGTCCTTTACATTTTAGAAAACTTTACAATATATAGAGCAAAGTTTTGATCAGTAATAGTAACCACAAAAACAAGTAAGCTCTTGCAGTATTATGTGAAACCTATAGATTGTGATGACTGAAATTTCTTCAGATAGTCTTTTTGCCTCCAAATAAAGTATGCTTAAAGGACATATGAACAATTCTGCTGTCATGTGCAGTGAGATATTTAGGCCCATTTATTAATTTCTATTTTGCATGAGGGAATTTTGTAACTAGCTGCAAAATATAACTGCATTGAAATGTTACATTTGCTAGATGCAGGCAGTCTCTTTACAGCTATTTATAGAGAACATAATTCTAATAGTCCCATTTGCCTTTAACTCAGTATGGAGAATCCTTATGTCTTTTATACAGGAGAAGGTTATTCAGACTCAAGTTTTTTGAATTGGAACGTTTTTGTGTTCTGGGTCAGCTGGCCACATCCTTGCAGGTTGGTAGGACTCAAAGTACAAACACCATTTGCTGAGATCATCAGAATTCAGCAAAAAGAACTCCCAAAATCTTAAATCTAGGAAATGAAGGTCACCTTATTACAGTTAAAACAGTGGAAAAACACCTGGTAAATGCAGCATGCAATGAAAATGCATACCATGATACTTTCATTTTCTTACAGGCATGAAGGGCTTTCTGCACTACATTTAACTGTCATTCTACCAAATTTCAAGTACTGAAAGCAGATTAGTGATCACAATTGCTTCAATACTTCTCTGTCTACTGTAGAGCATTATGGCACTTTGTTTCTACAGCACAGGTAAAGAAAGATTGCTGTTTCACCTCATGGAAATGTCTAAATTTACTATCCAAATATTACAGAAAATGTACAAAACTGTCTTACAGGATAGCTGATAAACACTGTACTTCTAGCAGTAGTTTTGTTTCTTTGCACATTTGAGTACATGGCTGATCTCTAAAGCTTAGTTCTTCTAAGAGAATTTAGGATAGCTCCCACCACATAAGTAGGAATTAAAGAATAAAAGTCTACTAATTCATAAACATACACTCAGTGAAAAATCCTGGCAAAATCAGCTCATCCATGCTGTTTCTTCTCTTTGCTAAGCCTACTCTTCTATCTGTTATACCCTATTCTTTTTAGTCTCTCTTCAAACCAGAGGTCTTTCCATAATTATAACTGTTTCTGCCTCCATGTCTGGACTCTGTCTGATAAACAGATTGTACTTACTCTTGTTTCATCTATCTCTTTGGTGATATGTATTAATAGCTCAGCAGTTAAACTATTTCTAGCCATAAATGTGTATGAGCCACCATCGTTTGTCATGCCTTATTGGCACTTCAATAGTTGACATTAAAAGAAAAAAATCACAAAGCCCAGACAATCTAAATTGAATTAATAATCTACTTTAGCAGCACTCTCAGAAGCACATTCCTACAGTTTAAAAAGAATATAGCAAGAGTTACCATGTGGGCTAACAGGCCTCAGAAAACCAAACCAAACCAAACTAAAGCAAACCATCAAATCTAAATGGGTGAGCTAGTAAGAAGGGAAATAAAAGAGTCACCAGAGATGATTCAAAGATAATTTGCCATTTGTCATTTTTTTCTGAGATAATTCTATGCCCATTTCTCTCTTAAATTGCAAATACAACATTTACAGTCACTGACTTTATTCCTTTTTCAAAGTGATTTAATTGCATCAGGAATGTGCTGTCATGATTCAGGCTTCCCATCTACAGTGTTCTATTAATATAGAACAGAACAGGCTATTTCATTTGGAAGGCATCTAAAGTGATCATCGAGTCCAGATGGATGCCTGATTATGAACTGTAATCTATAAGGCATCTAATAACACCAGAAATGCTGTTTAAAAGGTGGTTAATAGCATGTGTGAACTTACTACACCAGACGTATCAGACAACAAATAGCAAAATGAAAACCCAACAGATCTCAATATCTCATTAATCTGCCATCTGGAATTTAGAGTCTGATTTGAGAAAATCACTAAATTCATACTTTGTCCTGTTCAAGAATTCCCTAAGAGAAAGTGTGACCCTATGTAGTCCATAGTTAAAATCTATTTTGATGGTGGCACATCATGCCCTGCCCAGATTACCCCAAACTGTTTACAGAACAAAGAACTCATTATTTTAAAGGAAAACTCAAAAAATGATTTTTTTAATTTTTTTTTCAAGTGTTACATATAAAGAAACAACAGAGGAATCTGGGAAGAATATATGTATTCTTCAGTGAAGGGTTCTTTTCATCTTAAAGGAATTCAGGGAGATTTTTTTGGGAGACCTCACAACTGAAAGATGTATGTGATAATGAGATGCATAGATGCAAAACACAGCTGGAGTAAAGCCATGAGCACATGAACACATCATCACAAATTTAGCTAAGGCAGGCAGAGTTCACCACGAAAATGTAAAGTAACAGTTCTTCACAACTGGTTTCTACGCCAAAGTAAGTTTTTCTAAGTGGATATGATCAGAACCAAATAAAAACTCACAGCCTCGTCCTGTGCATAACCTGAGCTGGAGAGATGTGTGATTGTACCACTGTTCCTGAAAACACTGAGAAAGTTGCATTTGCTGGACACCAAAGGCTTTGGGTTGACAGAGAAGTGGGTACAATTGCATTCACTCAAGCTCTAAGCATCTAAGATATTTTTACTTTGTGTAAAGTATGCCATTCTCAATACCTTTCTCTTTTTTTAAAAAAATAAAATTTCCCCATAAGCTGTCTATGATTAAATTCATGAGCCCTCCTGGGCAAAGACATCACTTTAGAGTCACAGAGGTACTTATCAAAATTGTCAGCATTAAGGTTCTGTCCATGGTATAACCATTTTCTTGAGGAAAACAGCCCATCTGAATATTCAGCTGATTTTATTAAATCAGTTCTTCTAGGCCATGCTCAGATCCTTTGGGGTGTTTGATTTTCATGAACATTTGAGTGACTAACTTATTGCCATGCGCATTTGTGCAAAGTTAATTTCAAAGTCCTATGCACCAGTATTTGCAAAAGGAAAGTAAAATCCACACACAAAAGTGTTTGTGCTGGAAGGGCTTACTGCTGTGGGACTTATCTGATTTACCACAAAATCCCAACCTCCAGCAGTCAGTACCTACTGAACTACTTGTGGTCCCTGGAATTCGAAATGATTTCAGAAACTTGACTATTTAAACCATTAACATCTGTTAAAAAGAAATAAATCTGCTCATAAACAACCAGGAAAAGAGACTTAAGATTTTTATAGTGAACACGTCAACTTCTTAGCTCCATCTAAACTCAGCTGCAATTTTAGTAAGAGTTTTCATGGAGAATCATATTTTTAGAATTCTATTGGATAAGGTTTTTTTTTCCCTGTTTACGTTTTGCATGGGAACAATAGAAATCCAGTGTTAGCTCCAATGCCAGCTTTGCATGCACTTTATCCTTCCTTTCCTTCCATATCAGCCCCCTTAAGACCAGATTAATTTTTCCCCTCCAGAAAAGTGAAATAACAGGTGATAGCTATGGAAAATACAGCCTTATTCGATTTATTGAGTGAATCATTGCTTCTCTGGTTCATTAAACTTCTTGGTAAGAAAATTCACATTCATATACATTTTTCTTCATTTCCAAGCCGACATTTCAGTTGTGTTGCTCATCTACTCTCAATATAAAAGATGAATTAAAGCATTAATCTATGCAATCATTTTCTAAGGGAAGTAATGATAGTTTTATACAAAATTCACTGTATAATGCTGTAATCACATTTTGAAGAACCTCTCATAAAATCACATTGAGCTGAGGAAGAAATAGAGCCTCAATACTTGTCCTTATAGGACTTTAGTATTATTTTCTGAGTTGTTAAACTACACTGGGAACAGCTCCCTGCTTATATTTTCACTTCAGAAATATATTTGGATTCTAACAGCTGTAGACATTGTCAGGAAACAGGCAAAGTTAAAGCAAAAAAAACCAAACCCTGAGTTAGAGAGCTCTAAACAAAGTTTTAGCCAGGCTTCATATTCCCACATGAAGACAATTTGCAGGAAAGGAAGGAAACAGCATATTAAGCTCTGCTTCCTTGCTTTTCTGTGATCAACAGAAAAGCTGAGTTCATATTCAGTTTTTTAAAAAATAATAAAAGAGTCATGTAAGAAATGCAGTTGTGTGCACTGTTTGGAATGGAATCATCATACTAAGTATTAAAGATCTGAACACGCATTCCTCATGGACAAGGGCACGTTACTATTACTTTTAATACTGGAAATCAAAGGTTGAAAAGTTCAGGAAAGAACTAGGCTCTTCCCTCTTTAAAATCTACATGGAAAAAAAAGTGGTAGGGAGATCCTGGTATTTGGTTTTTCCTGAATCACGGAGGCATAAAAAATAGAGAATCTGAAAGTAACCTGGACAGCTCGTTAGAAGAATGCCTCCAGCACTGCTGTGCTGCTCTGCCTCTGTAAAATCTTGCACTCATGCACAGCAAGTACCTCAGAAAGCAGCATGTCAGTGGGATTATTGGGTAGGCAGAAACCTCGCCTGGGGAGAATTGTACCCTTTTTTTATTCTTTTTTAGAATGTGATGTGCAGGGCTCACGAAAAAAACAGACCTGAAGAAAGGAGAGATGCTAACCTGCAAAAATGTGAAAGAAAATAAAAGGTGCTCTGGGAGCCAACGCAAAACACAGAACGAGTGGAAGATTTCTTATTCAGATACATGAACATGGCTACATTTCACTTCCCTAACACACAACTATTTCACTTCTTTCTGTACTCCTACTTAACAGGCAGACAGTCTCCTGGGAATCATCCCTCCAGGAGCTTGTAAGGGACATTATAAGTTTTCTAACCTTTACACTTTTCTGCTTCAGGGTCTCACATCACAATTACCAGATCTTTAGTCAAGGACTGGAGGCTGTCAGTCAGAGCTAGTTAGTACCACTCCATCCAACCAGGTCAGCTTGTATCACTAACAAATATTTAATTTGTAGGCCTAATACATACATCAGGGCAAATGCAAAGACTGTTCCCAGTACAACATGGCATGGCACATCAAAGTGTTCTTCCAAGTTCAAATTTTACATCTGAGTTTTGCATTTGAGCACAATTTCTTAAGAGCTATCAATTTGGGTAGGCTTAATAAGAACGAACAACATTACCTTTCAGATCAAAATTTAAATACATCTAGGAGAAGGAGCAATTTTCATTTTGATAAATGCTAAATACTAATTTTCTTATGATTGAAATCTGACTGCTCAGCCTATGTATTTGCCCATGTGAATGCATCTATGATAAATCCAGTGTATTACTTATAATAACTTCCAGCTATAGTTAAGGTCACATAGTTCGTCATCACAGTAGTAGATGGGAAATGGGAGTTGGAGGAAGACAGATAATTAGCCTCTCTCCCCTCTTTCCAATTTGCATCTTTTTCTTCCTTGGATCTCCCCCCTCCTTCATCTCTTCCTTCAGACTGCCTCACCATGTGAGCTCTCCTGACACAGCACAGGGAGAAGATCCAGGACTGAATATGTTCATACTGGGGTCACCTCT
>NW_008662128.1:43677-47623 GCF_000695815.1 Acanthisitta chloris
ATATTCATAATATTTAAACAGTATTTCTTGTAAATTTAAATTTATCACATTTTTACTTTTGAGAAAAAAAGGTAACTAAAAGCTAGGTTTTGTTATTTCAAAATTTGTCTACATGAAAAGGAATAGAAATAGATTAAGAAATATTTACTCCTATTGGCTGATTGTTTGTCTTTTGCCATCAAGAGGTCCTGCCTTGAGCCATTGACTTTGGCTTCAATGGTTTTTTTAACCCATTGCTGTTGTGTGTACAATTAGGCAAATTGAAGGTAAATGTTAAAATACCAGTTAGGTATGTGCCAAAAATGCAGAGATCACTGTCCCATCTCCATTCTGGGTGTCCATTTAGATGCTGGAAGAACTGAAACAAGGAAGCAGCTATCAGGGGAGATTTAGATTGCATAGGCAGACATCTTTTCCTCACACACATATTGAAAAAAACCCAGGAAAATTAAACTTGCTTGCACCAGAACCTCTGAGTTAGGGCTAAAACCTAAAAATTAGATACAAAGAGTTTAAGCCTTCATAGTACAGATTTTCCTCACAGTAACTGTAACTTCCAATGGACTGAATTTGGATTGCTCATGTCCCTTAATCAGAACCTCTGGGTGGGAAGACTGGAGGAGAACAGAAAATGCTGCTTGTTGAAAATTCAGAGGCAGTGGATGTCGTATAAAGCTACAGTTGATATCTATTGACATATTGGTGTTTGGAAGCTTTACAAAGATTAGGCCATACCTGGCCCTTGAGCCTCTGGCAACATCAATGGACGTTCTGCAAAGATTCCTGCCTTTAGCATTGTCATCCTTTATCTTAGTAAACATCAAAATCTGAGCACAAAAGACAGAAAATGAGCTATTGATTTTCCAGTATTGTCTTAACCTGCAGCTTAATTGAAGGTCAGTATATGTATTCCTGCCAAAGACAGACTTCTGCTATTCATTGTGGGTGTCTGACACAAAACTCTCCTCAAGAGGGAGAGCACAGATATGTTTTAGGCAACCCACAAAAGGGGAATATGCAACCCAACACTTTCAAACATTCCCTAAGGAAAATTGAGGCTTGGGGAAGACAAAGTGCAAAGTAATTGGATTAGATGTGAAAAGCTTTACAGAAAGGAAGGGGGAAGAGGGAGGGGGGAGAGAGAGATAGAGAGGGATGGACAGAAAGAGAGGGAGGAAAAGGGTCAAAAAGGGATGAATCAGAGTTTGTCATTATAAGACGACAAATAAATTGTGTCTTTAGAGAAAGTAGATGATTGTCTCTCCCCCTCTGTGTTCTTCTCTCTCTCACTGAATGATCTAAAACTGCAAATTCCTCTGTTCTTAGCACTGCAAGATGGCAGCTTTTGTGAACAAAAGTACTTTGTTTTATTAGAAGACAAATGTAGAATGACAGTAAACCAGAAGTTGTCAGATAATAGATAGGAAAGAAATTCCACATCTTTCTCTTTTGCTATTGCATTTGCTTTGTTATCCTTCACCACCTTCCCCTTGTGAAGTATCAGATTTTGCCATTTTGCACCTGTCATTCAAGAAAGTTGTAAAGATTATTTCTCAAAAAAAAAGCTCAAACAGTAATAGATACTTCTATTTCTAAGATTTCCAAATAATTTATGAAGCTTGCACTTTTCCTCTGTCATTATTCTATTTTAAGTTTCTTTCTCCTCTACATTAAATGAAATATTTTTCTCCTATATATATCGATCAGCATCATCATATACTCCCCTCCTGCTTCCATTCATTTTTTGACGACTGAATCCTGGAGATATGAGCAAAGGAAAAAGCTTTATGTTTCATTCTCTTGATATTGCAGTGAAGCACCTCAGATGGTGATAGTCAACCTAAAATGCTTTGGTAAAATCAGATAGCCCTGTAAAAACCCCCTCATTTCTCCCAGTGTAAGACTTTCTGCATGAGCTTCAGACTGTTGAAGGATGACTTGCATGATCACAAGGATACTGAGCAAAACCAGAATTGTCATCTACATTCAACTCACAAGATGTTCTGCAGCTGAGACAGCACAAGGATATCTGACCTTACCAATCCTTAAACATGGATTACTTGGTGGTGGATGAAGCAACTGCAATTTTTAACTGTTATTTGTTACAGAATGAAGATATGCAAGAGCATATAATGCTGATAGCTAGGAACTGTTCATATTTGAACACTCAAACCTTCTGTGTTAGGGTTTAGTAAGATTAGGTTTACTTTTATCCATTTATTTTAACTTAATTACAGCCACTGAGTAAACATCTGAAAAATCTTAGTGCCTAGAAGCATTCCCTAAGGAAATTCAGTTCTCAAGTCCTGGAAGGACAAAAGGATTTTCAAGTACTAAATATCTTCAGGCAGCAGAGTTCTGTGGCCATATAGACAAAACATAGAAGGCCGATGTTTTATTCAACAAGCAAAAATTTGGTTTTCATATCTTGATTTAATTAAGGTCACACTTTTCTTTTGACCTCCAACCATCTTTGAACCTTCCCTGGCTCAGCTCTTTGAATAAAGATGGAATGGATGGCACTGTACACTTTCATAATGTGGTTATCATATGGAGCTTGCCTTTGCAGATTCTGATACCGAATCCTTGTTATTATTTATGATAGTTACCATATGTTTTGAATGCTTATTAACTAATCAATCTGTTCCTTATTTTGAGGAAAAAAGCATGTGCTGGTCTTACACTAGGAGGTGTCCGAGTGTGTGGATTTGTATCCAAACCAGTCAGAGCTAGCTCTAGGACATGCATCAGGATTTTGGGGGTTCTAGCACATAATCTCGTGCTCAGGCTACTGCCATAAAGCATGCACAAAGATGTAGAACAGCACAAAAGCTACAGGAGGAGGTGTGTGAGACTGGAGCATTACTCACAAACAGCAAAACCAATGGGTCAGCTCTGGCAAACATCCTAAAGGAGTGTTAGTAACACCTTCGACACCTGTTGAACAACACCTTCACATACACTATGAACCTCACTTGTAGCATTTCCATAATCCCCAAATAACGTATTTTTCCTACCTTAATGCCTATTTATTTTCTTTCTGATTTTTGCTTGATAACTCTTTATATGTCACACAAGCCATAAATACTTATGAAAACAGAAAAAAAGACAATCATTCTTTGAAGGTGTTTATCTATATATGTTACCCTACACAGGGTATCTATTGCTTTAACAGTTATCATGCTTATTCATTTATTATATTTTCATTCTAAATGAGTTCTACTAGAGGTGTTGATTTAAATATTAAGATCCAAATCCAACTGCCAGGAAGATGAAAGAAATTACTCTATGAGAAGTCATTAATTTTTGCTCTGTTTATCCCATCTATTTCTTCGTTGTTCTTTCATGTGAGGTAGCTGCTCATACTGGGGATGACATTCTGGCCTGTTTCTTTATGCTTTCTCATTCCAGACAAGGGAAATATTTCTCTTAATGCTAGTGTACTTTACATTTAAATGAGTGTATTACTTCAGAGAGCATTTCTAAAACCAGCATTTGAGAACAAGATTATTTGATTTCAGACCATGTCTCAAAAATAGTCTATGCAGTACCTGACATCCATAAGATCCATAGTTTCAAGGTTCAAAACTGAGCCATAGAAGAAGTCCTTTCTTTAAAGCAACAGCTTATACTGAGCACTGTGACATGGAGAAAAGAACACCTCAGAGAGGTGGATACAGGTGATGTAGAAACATTAGACACCTTGAAAATGTTTTCATGCTTCCTAAATGATTGCCTCTTGTCTTAATTATTCCTGCAGCTATGAGAGGTGCAAGTCATAACCTGTGGCAAATCACACACAACTTTAGACAAAATTAACCAATGCAACTGAAACAAAGCAAACTGAGAACAAAAACCTTCCTGAACATCTGAACACCTTCACAGCTAAAAAACCATGAAGTTCTACATGTTGCTATAAAACTGTGGCAATTCTCTTCACAGCAGG
>NW_008662128.1:47644-49840 GCF_000695815.1 Acanthisitta chloris
TCTCATGATATTCTCCTGATGGAATATTCATTCTTCTGGGATTTCTTCCTGCTTCTTTTGAAAACATATTTTTTTTTGCCCTTCTGGTCCAAATTGTGAATTGTGATTACTACAGACAGCAGTAAAAATTGTCAGTGTAGTAAAGACTTAGCTGCACATCTTTCTGGCTATATTTATAATCCACCACCACCTGTATATTTTGGATCTAATACAATGTATATAGTACTACAGTGACATTCTCTTTGGAGAATTCTGTCACATCTGAGATTGCATTTTCTTTCCAGGCTCACAACACTTTAGAGAGCAATTTGTGAGAGTAGGATTAACCCATAGTATGTGTTTTCTGAATCATGATATTTACCAATATTTTTCTGCTGTCCAGTGAGTCTTTTTGCCTCCTTTATTATTACATTATACAAACTGAAGAACACCTCAAGTCATGTACTCTATTTTTGAATTCAGAATAGCTAGTTTTTTCATTTCTAAAGAAGACTGAAGTGCATGGGAAACTGAAGGAGACAACAAAACTGAGAAGCTTAAAAACACAAAAACATATTTTTTAAGTAAAACACAGCTGAGCTACAGAAAGCAAACTGTTCTCTAAGAGGTGGATTTTAATGTACATACACATTCTCATACCAAGGCTCAAACTCAGAGTTATAAACTGACAACCACATCAGAGTGCAATCAGGGGCTGCAGAGTATGATCTAATGAAGAACCAAAAACACTAGATATTTTTGCCCTTCCGAAGCTTATGAAATCATTCTGTTCCAGCATTATAAAAATTGTGCTGATGTGCCATACCTTCACCGTTGGAGTCTGCTTTTTTACTTTTTAATTACTAGGAAGCTGGAAAAGACTTGACTTCCCAAGAGAAAAAGGACTTGAAACTCAGCCATCCATCTACAAGTGATCTTACAAAGACAGTACAAGCTACATTTCTATACCATGATCAAAAGCCTAAAAGAAATGTCTGGGAATGTACTGAGTTTAGAAGTTCCTACTTCTTTTAGACACTGATACAAGTCATAAATGCTATATTTTGCCTCTAAATATCTCTGGAAAAATTTGTCAATGATAACAATTTGAGTTAACATTCTCATATTTTGTATCTAATTTTCTTTTTAGTTAATATTTTTAATTAGATCTTTAGTTATTACTTTTACACCATTTTTGGAAATATTTTCAGGTTATACTCAGGATTTATTTATCTTCTGTTTCATCATTCCTCTTTGACTTTCCCTTTCCTACCTCCAAACTTCATACAACTTTGTATCTACCACATATTCTGAAGTTCAGGCTTTTTTCTCCAGCTTTCCAGAGTACTTTTCTGCACCATTGCCTTCAACATAGGCTTGTTTTTTGCCTGGTTGAATTTATTAGGTGTGTTTTATAAACAAACAAGTATAAGCACCTAAGAATACTGGATTTGAGAAAGAAATCCTGGCCTAAAAAATTTAGGGAGGGATTTCTCAAAAGCTGACCTGTTGGGTTTGGCTGTTCTCCCTTCACAGCTGCATCTGTATGAAAGTCAGATAAGTTATATGGAGAAAATGGTCAATATGTGGCACATCATACTCCTTTTTTAGAACAATTTTTGAAAGAACATAGTTGTAGGATTTGAAAAAAGGTATTGTTTCAAAGTAAAAATAAAAAAATCACTCAGTCTAGATAAGATACTTAATGAAGCACAAATGTGTGCTCTGCACTGTTTTATGAAGAGTAAGTTTTGATCTTAATAGCAAATAAATTAATGAAATTCTGCACAGAATAAAAGTGGTTCTTCACCCCTAACTCTGACAGCACTTGGAGTGGTGGAAGAGAGAAAGGAGGGATTTGATTTGATCATTATTTATTTATACGGTCTCATTCCTTCAAACATTTGCTATAGTACATGTCCAGAATACTCCCATCCAGGGATATACTTAACTCCAGCAGGTTTTGGAGCCTGTTTTCTGGGTTTAGGGGATAAAACTTGGCATTAGTAGTTCTAAAAGGAAAAAATCTTTTTACTTCAAGAAAGAATAGTTGAAAGATCAGACAGTAGAGATTTCATCTTAGCTCATCTGTGCAAAGCTTTGGACTTTTCATCATCTGTAGGTGTTTTGGAGCAAGTTCACCAGTAACTCTCTGTACAATCTTCTCCATCTCTCCCACTAAGCCCCAAAATCTCCTTTGCACAAACAGAACTGAAA
>NW_008662128.1:49877-74258 GCF_000695815.1 Acanthisitta chloris
AAGGGACATCTGTCTGTTTGATATCTCCCCTCTCTTCTGCTCTCTTCATTAAAGTCTGTGTCATATGAATATCACCTATTTCACTTTATTACCCAAGGGTGGTTCACTGTTTCTAAACTAAGATCTTCAGAGAGATTTTGGTATAAAAACCTCCTATAGGTTTTGTAAACAAATGTAAAAGTGATTCTTTGCCTCAAAGCAAGAGTTTTTATTATGAACTGATATTTTATATCCAAAAAGAATACAAAGTGCTGCGTAAACTTCAAACTTCCAAGAATTCCGTATAAGTTCAGAAACAAACATTTTGGGAAACCAAGGCACCAAAGGTGAAAAAAAAAAAGTATATTCAACATTGCATCTTCCTAAATCGTGTTCCTAATGACAATTCTTTCTGGCCTGTTTTGTTTGATTGGTGAAGTTGCCTTTTATTTAATTGAGATTTGGGGTTTTTTATTTGTTTGGTTTGGTTTTGGAGGTTTTTTTAACAAATTTCCTTTGAAACAATTTGGTTAATTCCAAAATCACACCAATTATCCTGGTTATGTTTCATACACTACTCAATCTCTGGAAGAAAAAAAACTGTTTGTGAAACATCTAATCTAGAAAAAGCTCAGTAAGATGCTGGAGCATGTTGGACTGTGACCTTGCTAAAGCTTCTTAGATGTGACAGGCGTTGGCTATGGAGGTGCAATTTTGGCAGGAACTCCTTTCCATCCCCATTGAATTGAGAAATATTAAAAGGGGGAGGGGGGAAAGGGGAAATATCCTTCAAATTTCCCTCCAAAGTCCACTGACCATTTAATTCCCATTTTATCTCAGACTCAGAAATGCCAGTGGAAATTAAATGCATTAAATGTAGTTTAGTTTTGTGATGCCAATTGTACAATGTGCAGAAAGCAAGTACAGATTAGCTAATAGCTATATAAATTAATTATTGCAGTGACTAATACAGAATATTTTTCACTCTTCTGCCTCAGCTACAGTGTTAGGGGCTATGAGTTTGAGGATTACTTTTTGTTATACTACATTAAATGAAGAGTGCCCGTGTCATTGAGGGATAAAAGATTGAGATTAGAGGACTCATATTTGTACCAACAGGGTTCTGAGAGAAAGATCTTGACATAATTATTTACCTAATTCACATCAATCACATAAATACCTTTTCCCACATTGTACTTTTCTTGCTCCATTCAAAATAACCTTTCCACAAACATTAACCTTTTCTTCCCATCCTCACTGTATCTTAAGATTCTTGTTCCCTAGTACACTTAGAGCAGCATAGAGATGAGAATTATGGTTATGCTTACATGTTTTTATTAAAGCTGCAACATCTTAAATGCATCTCGATAGAAAACTTACACAGGAACTCCTCACAAGTGAATATATCAGTCAAAAACTAGTTATTTTCAAATTGCTCAGTGCTTTTCTGTGCATTATATCAATTTCTCCAAAGTTCATTATTTAATTACAAGTGGTTTCAGCCCTCCATACTCAGTCTTAAATAAATAAATAAGAAGCTGAAACAATATTCTTTGAGCCAATGCAATAACAGAAGGAGGTGCTTTTGTTCCCTCAGCCTATATTGTATCCTGATAGCTGATTTTCTCATTTTGCTGTACAGGCATTACAAAGTGATCATCATCAACACTCACTTTCTGCCTGGGGTTTGATTTTTTATTAGTAAAGCTTAAACAGAGTAAGTTCCAGCCTGTTGGATCTCAGTTTTTCCATCAGTTTCCTACAGGTTTACTTAGTTCATACAGAAAAAAAAAAAATCTATTTTTGAGAAAGTCAGTTCCAAACTACACTTAAGTGGATCTGTCTGCTTAAATGTTCCACCTTGACCTTTCTATATGTTATCATATTTGATGTCCAAAGTGTGTTACTTTTAAAAGACATGGTCAAACCCACTCATACCTAATATTCACCAAAGTAAATCTAATCACTGCACTTAACAGAGATTGTTTGAGCTGCAATGCTTTTAATGCCAGCCATGAGGTATTAGCAAGCTTGGGCCAAAGCACTTGGGAGAGTAGAGGAGGAAAGTAAATATAATTAATGGTTAGAGGTCAACACATTTCTATGACTTGACATTCACACTGCACTGAAATGCCAATCTCACCCTGCTCCCACACACAGTTTATTACAATCTTTTTCCAGTATCAAAAACTTTCTGAAATTCCTCTCTATGGCCCTCAGACTTACACCTTAACCCCAGCATGGTGCATCAGGAAAGTATATCACCTGTTTTATTGGCACTTGCCTGGCATTCATCTCTAAAAAACAATGATCTCTTTACACATTAATGTTGTCCTAAAACATTAAAAAAAACCCTTAGACTGATAAAAACCCAACAACAAATCAACCAACCAAAAACCCACCAAATAATTGCACCCAGTAATTCCAAGTTGATATTGTTTCTGATCAGCATGCTCAGGGTAGGTATTGTCCAGTACACAGCCTCATATCTCTATGACTACAGTTACAGGTAAAAGCTGTGTATAAGGAGGAATTCAAAGTAGAGTTCACTGAATATCTCTATTTTTAGTGCTGACCTACCTGTAAAATGTGATACTATATGTTTACCTCACCTATTATTTAACACATAATAAAATGTTTTGAGAAGTGCAAACAGAACACATAAAATGAGATATCTTTCTTTTAGTTACCAGACAAATTCTGAAGCCTATTTTCCTTTTTTCAAGGTGGGGGAAGCTTTTTATTTCATCTTTGTCTTTCACTGAGGGAAAGCCACTAATGGAAAAAATATTTTCCCAGGTGTGCTAATCGCAGTTCTCTGGAGCTATGAAACTTTCTGACAGTTCTTGTGATTTAAAGCACACAGAATCTATTGACACTCTTCAGACTTTTGGCAGCCATGAGACTTTCCTGAGCTCATGCACAACTGTAACAACTGTGTTTGAAGCAACAGCCCTCCCTAAAGTCTGATGGATCCCTGCCCAGGCTGCTCCCTTGGCTGATTCACTGGAAGAGAAAGTAAAGGAGGAAAAATACATCTGTGTTTCTTCTTGGAGGATATAGCCCTAGCCCCAGATTTTATTAACATCTATCTATTACCTGTAAAGAGGAAAGGGAAAATATATTTGGTATTACATGTACTACCCAACATGCAGTGGCAGAGAGGATTTTGTGTGTCATGTGCTGTAGCTGTGCTACACTGATCTGTGATGCCCTTTGCTTGCTCTCTGACCAGCTGGAATCTCACTTTCAACCTCCTATTTTCCCTTCCACATTCATCCTTGAGGCTCCTTAACAGCTCAGAGTATCAATGTTACTGAGGAAAAAAGTCTTTTCTCCTCAGAAACCAGCTGCTATTTCCTCCTCCTCCAACACCACTTAGTTCTCTACACAGGGAACTGGGAAAGCAGAATTAATTCTAATATATAAGAGCACATACACTGCCTACAGCTGCAATTCTGCCCATGTCTTAAGCAGCATAACTCTAAAATCAAGCACAGGAAAGATATCCAAGGAGAGATAGCTCTTAAGTATGTTCTCAAGCCATCTGTGAACATTTTAAAGTGCATTCCAAAGTACACAGGAGAGTATGGCATCATTTGGAGTGTAAGTGGAATGCATGGCACATGGCTCGATCTGAATAAATGGATTCTATAGGGAGGTTAATAGCAATCCACACAGTTATTTTGGGCATTATTTTACCTTTCCAGAGCTGTGACTATCTAAGAATGGTTTGGCTTAGAAGGAAAGGTAAAGATCATCTATTCCCAGTTCCCCTGCCAAGGGCAGGAACACCTTCCACTAGACCAGGTTGCTCAGAGATTATCAGACAGAATAACTCCATGCATACAGGTGATTATTTTGCTTCATTAATACCCTCTTGTAGAGAGGCAAATCTTTTATGGGCTTTTTTAGAAGCAAAACCAGCAGGATCCATGCTGATGCTGAAGCTTTCTGCTTTCCACCTTCCATGTACAGAAATAATGCTTTTGGAGTCAAAGAGAAAAACTCAAAGATACTATTGAACATACTCCTAAGACCAGAATCTTCTGTTTGAATGAATTGCTTTCTTTTAGAAACTATGCCAAATTGATTTCTTTAAATAAAGGTTTATTTTAAAGGAGGTCCTGTTATGTTCATTGAGACTAAACTCTTTTGGTAACCGCCTGTCTTTTGCAGTTAATTGCTGCTTGTCTCCTTGGATATCATCATTTGCATAATTGTGATTCTTTTCAATAAAAAGGGATTATATAATCTTGGAGAAGCAAACATCATAAAATTTAAATTTACATGAAATTAAAGGAATAAGTGTTCCATGGTAACAGTGCTATTAAGTTCCACCAAAGAATAAAGTCTTTAATACTATAAAGTCAATGTATTTACAGAAAATCACTTAGACTATGCTGCTTCTCAAATGTCATGCAAAATTAAAACATCACACCATACTTTGAAGCAAAATTACTGAAATAATGATTAATGCCAACTTTAAATGTTTGCAATAAGGACACGTAAGGTGCTCCTGAGGCCACTTTTGCCTTTCAGAACTGGAAAATTTGTAACCCTTGTCAGTGCAAAATAAGCAAGAGGATTGCAATTTTATAAATAAGTGTACATTTTGAAGTATATGTCATAGTAAGTTCTTCATGCTTTCCACTAGACACAGTTGTATAACCCATGGTTGCAGAAATGAACTGCAACAAGTTTCAGTGAGACGCTGAGGTTACAGAGGAGTTTTTCCTGCCAGGGTAACTGGACCATTTATCCCTTCCTTTTTTTACGTATGGATTAATTAATTGTGTTTGTTCTTATTGCCACTAAAGTCTGAATTTGCCAAGAGCCTGTGGCAGGCTAATCTAATTAAGAAAGTGCTTTGTAAGCTGAAGAACAAAACCAAATCCGTTCAAAGGTCTGACACTGAAGAGTTACCAACTTGAATTCTCTAACATTGTCAGAACGTTCTTAAAGAATCCTTTCACAGTACACTGCTGCACAATTAATACTCTTAGAACTTAAACTAGGCCAAACTGCAGCTTGAAAACAGAAAAACAACTACTTGCACCTCCTTCCTACTTTACGCCATCCAACTGTTCATGAAGTTTCTACTTTTTGTGATCAGCTATATGTTTGATATCTTCAAAGGGTTTATTTCAATGAAATGCCAATGGCAACCTTGAACATCATTCATATCTACACACTCAAATCAGTCACTATGGAGAACATAGCTAGGGAATGTAACACAGTACTGTCGTGGTTTAACCCCAGCCAGCAGCCAAGAACCACGCAGCCATTCACACACTCACCCACCAATGGCAAATCAGAAGGGTAAAAGCTACAAAAACTCATGGGCTGAGATAAAGACAGTTTAATAGACAAAGCAAAAGCTGCACACACAAGCAAAGCAAAACAAGGAATTAATTCACTGCTTCCCGAAGACAGGAGGTGTTTAGCCATCTCCAGGAGAGCAGGGCCCATCACGCGTAACGGTTCCTTGGGACGACAAATGCCATCACTCCAGATGTCCCCCCTTCCTCCTTCTTCCTCCCACCTTATATACTGAGCATGATGTCATATGGTATGGAATATCCCTTTGGTCAGTTTGGGTCACCTGTTCCAGCTGTGTCTCCTCCCAGTCTCCCATGCATCCCCAGTTTCCTTGCCAGCGTGGCAGTATGGAAAGCAGCAAAGGCCTTGGCTCCGTGCAAGCTCCGCTCAGCAATAACAAAAACATCTCTGCATTATCAACTCTGTGCTCCGCACCAAACCCAAACATAGCCCCATACTAGACTCTATGAAGAAAGTTAACTCTACTTCAGCTCAAACCAGCACAGTACTCAACAAAACCATCTCTCATCTAGAAAGAAAACAATCTCAGAAGATGAAATAAGGTGATGGAGACACAATTCAAGGCAGAATATAAAAATACCCAACAACACTGAGAATGAGGACTTGTAACTTCTTTGAAGGTCATAAGGTTCACTGCTTCAGACTGATTACAATACTTTTCTCTTAACCTTTATATAGTTTTAAAGGCCTGACAGAAAAATCAGCAAGCTAAATAACCTAGATGTCATCATGATCTGAGGACAAATGTATTGGAGTCTGTTGCCTCAGCACATCATGCATCTCTTCAGCTTGGCACAGTGAGTGACAAGGGTTCTTCCTAGAAAAAACTGCTGGCCACATATCAGGGAGTCTTTGCCTTCTGGAATAATACTGTTCAGAAATACAGATAAAATGACACAGCCTGTAGTGCCCACCTCAGTGCTCAGAAAGAGAAACTGTATTTTAGTTGGTTCCTCAAATGCTGGAGGATTTTACCCCAGCAGATGAGAACATCCCTGCCTACCCAGCTCTGCCATGTCTGCTGGGAGGGTTTGGGAGTCTATGAATTGATGTTCACAACCGAATAAACAATTGTGTTACAATTCAGCGTACATATTGAAAAAGATATCCAGAACAATACAAATAACTGTATTTATTTTAGGCATGGATCTTGGCTAACATATCTGGCTGAGAACACAGACAATGCAGAAAATCAACCCTCATGTGCTTTGTATTTGCCTTTCTCGTTGCAGCCAAATATGCTAAATGTTCATGTATAAAAATAGGCATCACTTGGTGGGGAGATACTTGAATCATTCAGTCCAGACAAGAAAAATAATTTCTAGTTCTACAATAGCAAAACATTGAAGACTTCCTCTGCAAAGAAACACCTTTGTAAAGTGCAGTGATGCAAACACAACCAACCAAATGAACTGTAATTCCATAAGTGTCCTATCTTCAGTTAAGTATGTTATAACACAATAATTTCCCACTGAGCCACAAATTCATATTTAACAAAGGAAAATAAAACATTCACATCTTGAGATATGAAAATATTTACAAGCTTGGAAGACCTCAGAGCAACTTTTCAATATCTGAAGGGCTTGCAAGGAGCCAGAGAGGGACTGCAGTGATAGGAACTGCAGTGATAGGACAAGGGGTGATGGGTTCAAATTGAAGGAGGGGAAGTTTAGCTTAGATGTTAGAAAAAAGTTTTTTTACTATAAGGGTGCTGAGACATTGGCACAGGTTGCCCAGGGATGTGGTGGCTGCCCCAACCCTGGTGGTGTTCAAGGCCAGGCTGGATGAGCCTTGAGCAACCTGATCTAGTGAGGAGGTGTCCCTGCCCAGGGCAGGGGTTGGGACTAAATGATCTGTAAGATTCATTCCAGCCCCTAAATTCTATGATGATTCTATGATGATGAATATACAGTGCATTGGAAGTGCTTGATGAAAGTTAATGAACATGAGCATCTATTCTGCAACTATCCAACACAGTCTTGCAAGATACGCTTTTATTCAGAGTTATGGTAATACAGGAGATTCTGTACAAAACCTACCTGGCATAAAATATAGATTACATATATCCTGCAGCTTTAAAATAAGAAGGGTGGGGGCCAATTTCTGGTTTAATGTACTGATTTCACAATTGATCTATTAAATAGGAATTCTTTAAAAAGAAATTGCTTCATTTTTAAAAGTCTTGGGATGCTGTAAATATGTACTGCAGTAAAATGGGTTCTTTCTTTGTAACTAGAAAGTAAAACAACACTCATCATTGGAAACTGTAGTGTTTTGCCAAACTTAAAGCTCTGATGGGTGGTGGTAGAAGGGAAATAAATAAATGAACAAAACTCCCAGTCAGGTGACCAACAAAAACACGTTCTCTGGTGAAGTATAACTTCATCTTATAATCTCTGTAGCTGCTTGGTACAATCTGTGGAAGTGCTGGAAAAGATACAAGAAAGTCTGTTCTTCTCCCAGAATGAGAAGTACCAGAAATGGAATAATTTCTTCTATAAGTGAAAGGACAGTAAGTACTGAGATAAAGTTACACCTACACATACAATTGTGCACAACCCACTGTGCTCGACGGGAACGACTGTGGTTTTCTCAGAGACGTGACAGTGAAGTTAACATTGGATTACTAACCAGGGTGCAATAATCGTGATAAAGCCACTGGCATCAGGACCTGGTGAGAACCCAGGTGTTGCAATCTTATCTAGATTTTCTCTAACAGACAGTTCTTCTGGACAGACTGTCTTCTTTAGGAGTGCAGATGGTTGAAATTAAAATAGCTATGACAGTTCATTAACATTTTGGGGGGCAGCTGCTTTCTGTCTGTCCTTTCTGTCTGGACTCAATTTGTCCTTTGCCAAGTACAGATCTGTTCCTCACTAACCTGACAGAAACACTTTGCAACCAGTGGCTGCTGGGAGTCACTGCCATACCAACTCAGCTAAGTTAGGCATCACTCTGCACTGCCTGGCTCAGACTAGAAGCTGCAGCACAGAAACAGTCATTAAAAAATGCACACACAACCATCATCTTCCAAGTTTTGTGGCAAACTACTTATGCAAAACAACTTCAGCAATTGGTATTGTACTGTGGTGCAATACTGCACTATAATATATAATGACATATATGTGTATCATAGAATCATACAACAGTTTGGGTTGGAAAGGATCTTAAAGATCATCTAATTCCAACCTCCCCACTGTGGTCATGGACGCCTTCTGCTAGACCAGGTTGCTCACAGTCCCATCCGACTTGGCCTTGAACACTTCCAGTCTTGGGGAATCCACAAGCTTCTCTGGACAACTTGTGCCAGTGCCTAACCAACCTCACAGTAAAGAATTTCTTCTTGTCTAATCTAAACTTACCCTCTTTCAACTTAAAGCCATTCCCTCTTGTCTTATCACTCAATAGATAAGACAAGTCCAAAACTCCTTGTCCAAAATCCCTCTCTAGCTCTCTGCAGCCCCTCTAAGCACTGGAAGGGTGTCTAAGGTCTCCCAGGAGCCTTCTCTTCTCCAGGCTGAACAACCCTAACACTGTCAGCCTGTATATTTCTGAGGACTTCTTCAAATATTTTAATTAGATCATGGAACAAGACAACCATGGTTTGCTTCAGTTGACAAAGGACAGCTTTTTTTAAAAGGTAACAGTTACACAATGTGTAGAGAGAAGCAGGTTTCCCAGTCTCTTCTCTCAGAGGGATGTGAGGTGAGAAATTATAGAATTTCATCTGGAAAACATCCACCACCTAAGAAAAACAGTCACAAAGGGCTCTGTCAGAGAGACAGAGAGGGGAAAAGAAAGAGGGAGATGAGGTTCACATACACAATTGTATTTAGTATGCAAAACTGGATGTCCAAGGAAGTTTTAACCTTAAAAGAATAACCTTGCTTCAACTTCAAATAACTCTGTAGTGTGTATTCAGCCCAAACTGGCCTCTGTGATCAATTACTGTTCTCAACCCAAATCAGAGTTAAAGTATGTGTCCCCACGAATTTCACTGTATCTTACTGTACAACACACCCCGTTATGAACTATCCACCTTATAAAAAGAACTGTTCCATATAATTATTACAATAATTTTTTTCCTGGAAGAACATCTGCATATTCAAAACTCATAATGTGCTATGAGTGCCAAAACTACAAAAGTTCTGTTATTGCACCCTGAAGAACACACGAGCACTGGCTCATATTTCTCCTTACAAGAAAGGAAAAAAGCCTACAAAAATGCATTTAAGAAAGGAAAGAACAACAACAAAACAACCCCAAAACCCTTTGAGCACCAGAGCCAGGGTGATTTTTCTGGAAATGTAAATACTCATGGCAATTGCTACTCTTTAGCCCAGATTCACAAGCTTATGCACAATATTAGCTGTACATTACACTTGATGTGTGATTTTAAGTCTGGATTAAATAGCTATTAAGAGATAAGAATCAATGTAGAGCGTTTGAATGCGTAGCAAGTCCATTATTACACACAGGCACTACAGACTGCAAAGGAGCTCTGTTACCTTCACAACTTCTAACAAGTTAAATGTAAGTTATTGCTGCCACCAACAGGACAATCGTCAGTATATTTTAGCTTAATATTTCTCAAAATTTGCCTTTCTGTACAAACATCTGTATGCCTGTATTCAGATGTAAGGCTGATGTGGTATGAAACTCAGTCAGCACTGAAATAGTTGTCAGGCAATTCCATGTTCCCTAGTAAACCTGGGAACTGCATTACTTTTCCTCCTTATGAACAGAGGCTACAGAGAAGAGAGTACTGTCATAGGTTCAAGTCAATTACTCTAAAAATAACCTCGAACAAAATCCCCACCCAAACAACACTGAGAAAGTGAAGACAGGCTGTAAAATGGATGAAGGGTTCAATCTGGTGAGTGCCACAAAAAAAAAAGAAAAAAAAAAGCAATGACACTATCTGCATTTTTACAGTAGCAACAGAATCTATATACAGATAAAACAATTATGATACAACCATGCCTAGCACAAAATTGATTGAAAAGGAAGCAAAATTTGGGATGAAAAGCACTGCTGGTGTTGACAAGGAGTTCTTCCTTTTCATGTTCTCCTGTTGATTTGGCCTTGTTCAGCCTACATGTGTTTGCTTCAAATGAGAGGGATCAGAGGAATTAAAAGACAAGAAACTAGCAGTGGTCTTTTGTGTGGTAGACAGAGGCATGTTTCACAATTGACTGTCCACGCTTTGGGCAATGACAGAGAACATTGAGGAGGAAGTGTCAAGCAAGGCTGTGCTGAAAATCCAAAAAAAAGAAGAAATAAATAAGACTTAAAAAAGGTAGATTGAAAAATAAAATCATTACAACTGCTGTGAAACACTGATAAGTATCAGGCAGATGATAGCAAAATTATTGTCTGTAAGAACAAAGCTTTGACAAGAGTAGCAGATTTATAAACAAATCAATTCTAATCTGCTGAAAGGTCATCTTTCCATTAAGACTGAATAGGAATGAGATTAAATTACATGGTTGGCTACAGATATCTACAACAGGGCACCAAACAGGGAGAAGGTTAGGAGCTCAGCTGCACAAAAAATGCAGTGATGCTCATGGCTTTGCTCATGTAACACTCACATGAGGCTGGCTCCCCACATTTTGGTGAGGCTGAGTTTGAAATATATCTTTATGATGGTTAAAATGGAAAGTCTGACTGAAGAAATACTGCAGTCATAGTTAACTCTATTCTCACACAATAAATATTTCCTTTCTATAAGTTAGGTCCAGCTGCTGAAATCTGCACTGGCAAGATTCAGCCGCAGTGGATCACTCTCTGCTGTTTTTCCTCCCTGCAAATTTTGCCTGATAAAGAGCTTGAATGAATCTCTGTTTTAAAGCAGGAGACTGATTATGAAACATGCAAGAGAGACAGGGAAGTGAGGAATGTGTGTATTCAGCTATACAGGACAAAGGGGAGGGGAAGCAGCAAAGGACAGAACACTAGTTTTGCCAGCAGCACCCAAAAGCCTCACAAGAAAGTTTAGGTCCTACTCAAAGGGATAAATTATGAAGAGATACAATTAACATCTGGATTACTCAACTCACTCTTCATGTCTCTGGAAAGTGGAACATGAGTAGATCCAATTCAAATAATTTTTTTCCTTAGTTGGAGGCTGAACTGCAGCAGATGAGAGAGGGTTTGAAGCTGCAGAGATGCATGGATAGGTCGATGCAGCACATTGCCCATACTGCATGAAACTATTCCCTCTGAGGAAGGTTAAAAAGAACTTTGCAAATACTGAGAGAAAGCTCCACTTATTCCCTGGAACATGTGTCTACCTTTCTGTTTCTCAGATAAAAACAAAGAAAGTAGATAGATATTAAAAAGCCACTAAAATAACTTAAGCACTTAGTTGGGAATTTTTAAACATGTTTTTTCTAAGGTCTCCTTTAAACCTGTCATTAAACATTTTAGCTTAATTAGCTTATACTGGCACCTATTGGTGGAAAATAATATTTGCATGCTCCATTATCAGTTATTGCTTGTTCTTTAATCAACCACAGAAATGCTGTTTATAGTAATTATTGGTTTGCACCTTTCCCACTTGATTAAAAGAATGTTTTCCATTGTTTTAATTGTGTGATGGGACAGAAATCAATGCAAAACCCAAGCTTTTAAAGGAAGAACAGCATGCCTGAATCTTAGCAAGCAAACCACTACCTATAGCAACTGTAGAAGAGGTAATTGATAATTACCCCTTGAATGGTAGTTCACTAGAATAGTAATGCTAGAAAGAATAAACTAAAATCAAAAAATAAAGAATTAATAAATGATTCTGAAAATTATTCCTGAATGGGTTTGATGTGGAAATTGTTTTCTAGCTTTCTTTTTCCCTCCCCACTGTGTGATTATGAATCTGATTATTTATTCAGAAGAATGAAAACTCAGGTCTTCAATAGCAATTTGTTTAGGATATCTGCAACTGTGCTTGAAATTCCATCTGTACTGAAAGGATATCACCTCCAAATATGTGTCTTGGCTTGGACAAATTTTTTCCCTTCAGGAGCTTAACAATCTTTGAGATGATTAAAAATTATACACATTTTGAATCCTATTATTGTCAGTTTTTCAAAGGCTGTTTCCTGTCCATCCCAGAGACTGTTTTTACATCTTAGACTCCAAAATTTTGACTGCCATAAAAGGTCACTACTTGGTAATTCTGTTGCTTAATTGTAGGTTTCTTCTGCCATTTTCCATGCTCACATGTAGCCTCCAGCTACTCGTCCAGAAGAGTGATGTCTGTCCATCTTGTCTTACACCTGCTAACCCCACAAAGTTGTCTTTAATGTTAAAACAATGGCTTTAGATTTCAATATTGAGGCAACTTTTACACTTAATATCCAGAAGAGACGCACAAACATAGTTACATCTACTGTCAACTTGGAATTTGTCAGTCATATAAATTGCTAATATGCACAAAGAAATTGATGCAACCCCCTGAAGCAGTCTGTAACTGCTGTTATTTAGCCTTCCCTGTTGTCTGTTCTTCAAATGGATTGTTCAGCCAATCGAATGAATCAAATCAAATGGCTACCTCACATACTCCAGTAATTATTGTATTTGTGTAATGAATTTAGCTAATTTTCAGATGTTGCTTGTATCCATGGCACAGGAGTTGGAATAAAGATACACAGCAAAGCCAAACAAAAAAAAAAAAAAAAGAAAGAAAAAAATCTGAAATGCATGAAGTATTTTTTATGGAGCACTACTGGTCAGCTCTAGCAATAAAATGAAGCCCAGGGAAGGAACACAGTGTCTACTAGACATTTTGACCATATCTTCTTTCACTTCGAGCTCTGTAAAGATGCCCTAAGCACACATCTTTATGGTATTGTGGTTGTGATTTCATTTCACATCATAAGCTGCTATCAACACAGCCTTGTCATTGCAATTTGTCACACATAGAAGCGTGAGTTTTCCTCTATCTCACTGAAATTTTTATCTCACCAGTCACAATCACAGACTGCTAGTTTAAAGCAGAGCTCTCAGACATTATGAGAAGATGAAATCACTAAAGATAACATTAATAGACATTGCCACCACCATAGAGACAAATACTATGTCTTTTCTGGAGCTTATGAAATCAAAGCTAATATGGTGTAATAGCCAAACTCTCACATATGTACATATGTATGAGTGGAAAATGAGCATCCACTTACAACACTCCTGAAATTTTCTTGAAATTTATCCAGTGCTCTTTGTGTGAAGTAAGAAATTTGCCTTTTTTCCTGGTTTTTTTTTTTGTAATAATTTTCAAGGTCTCCCCTCTTCCACACTTCCTCCCCAAGAGTGGCAATCTCAGGGAAGAACCTTTTTCATTCCTTAGCTCTTTAGTTTATAACTTTTTATTTCCACCATTATTCAGATTTGCTCTGATCATGCCTTGTTGTACTGTGGACTGTAAAAGACACAAGCCTTAAGCCAAATATTTTAAGTTAGTTATGTGTGGATCAATAATAGTATCAATCCTCAACTAGAACATATGAAAAATTCCTGGGAAGAAACTCCTTCCACATTTTGTGGCTGTAAAATTCCTGCCATACTTCAACTATTCTGCACATATTTGATTATTCATTTGTGAAAGATTCTCTTTTCATGGATCTATTGTTATCTTTACAATTACTATGTGAGACTTTTTTCCCTTGGATTCCAGACCAGCTGAAGGATTTTATTGAGGCTTACTGAACTAAAATCAGAATCCCACTCATGCCAGTAGGCATGTCTCAATTACATGCTCCTAATTTCTTCTGGTTTCAAGTTAAAAACTGGACAATTTCTTCAAAAGTGCAACTTCTGATGTCAGCCATATGAAGTAAAGGACTACAGGTTTAGAAGGACTTTATATACTTCTCATTAATTCCCAATTATTGTTCTGAAATTGACTGAAACATCAATAAAAGTTTTTTTTTCCAGAAAACATTTTAAAACACTGAGCACCCTAAAACATGTTAACTTAAATCCTTGTCTTGGGTCAACATGTCACACTTACTGGGGTATGTAATTAAAGACAAAATATATGTAACTGATAATTGCTGTTACATGAGTGAATCTGGAAACAATCCTGAGCAGCTTGTATTGGCTTGTTTTTATCAGAGTTCTACCAACATCGTTTTTGTTCCAAATTCATTTATTAAAAATTGTTCAAGGGATATTTTCTTTTCAGTTAAAGTCAAGCAGATTACTCTTCAAACAGTAAATTATGCTTACAAGTAGAAACCATCCAGTTTGGTTTTCTCTGGTTCTGTCTTTTTTACTTTCACTGTAGAGTGAAAAAAAACATACTGTAAATTACTGAAAAAAGCCACAACAGCTTAAAATATTCTGTTTTGTGCATTATTGGACCTATGTTTGTTCTACACCACACCAAAACAAGAAAGACAGGACAGCACTTTGCTGTTTAAGCAAACGTGCAGCATTCTGTGATCAGCTGAGATACAGTTTATTATGTCAAGAAAACAGGATATGACTACCCTTCCCCAAGAGGATCCCTTGTGTTCTCATGTATCCACTAACAACAACCAGCATCTTGAGTAGAACTGTGCAATAACAAAGTGTTTGCATGTTTTTTCTATAAATGACAGTTCAAAAGATCCCATGCCTATGCAGAGTTACACTTGATGAAGTACTTAGAAAAAAAAAAACACCAATCAAAAAAAAAACCCCAAAAGAGTTTAACACACAGTCACTTGATTTGTCATAGTCTGAAGCTTCCTATTAAAATATTCTTCACAAAGGGATCAAATTATTACTAGAGCTTCTGAAGGCTTGGAACTTTTTTTGCTGCCATGACATTTTTTGTGTTATGTAGTTGGATTTATTCCAGCTATTGTTTTCTTTATCATTGTTTGCACTGCAAAAACGAGGTGCTTATCCAAGGATGTACAGCCTTTAACTTTACTTAGAAAAGTATTCATGTGACTCAAGAAAAATTTTGGGCCTGATATTGGAGTTTGGTTTGGCATTTCTGAATAAAGAACAGGAATTTGGTCAAAACCCACAGGTTTTTAAACACATTTTCCATTGTTGGGTGTAAGAATACAATCATAATCTTATTAAGTAGGGCTATAGAAACAGGTTGCATATGGACAAGTCCATCTTCAGCAGATAATTTAAAAAATACTTCCTGGGAAGACAATGACAGATGAATAAAATCAACATTAATCAGCTCTACCATTTCTTTTTGAAAAGCTGCAATAAAAATACATTAAATTAAAAGTCTAAAATATAATCGCCAAACCCATATTTAACCTGGAATGCCCAAATCAAAATATTAATACCTGATATTTTAATATCTTTTTATTTAAAATGATTTTTTTTCTAGAAATTCCACTCATCTTCAAAAGTATAATGAATTTCTAAATGAAGATTGGTTACATAGAATGTTTCTGGTTCTACCTGAAGAGAAATACTGACTTCTTGGTTTTATAAACTGTCTGTCTAGCTGATCAAACAAACATACTCTATTATCTCTATGCAATTTCTTTTTTGACCTGATGAAATTTAGAAACTGACAACGAAAGTGGAAGCTGCAAGAAGCAAAACATGCAACATGCTATTTGCACAGAAAATAGAGCAGAACTCATAGATGCCCCAGACTGCTCCAAGACTGAACAAGGAAGGTTCCACTACCTGACTATATATATGAGAACATGTAGGCATGACAGATTCATATTTTATGAAACCATTCAGGGAGAGAACACACTAAGAAGCATCAAATTATCTTTGTATTGCAAGCACAAGCATGTTTTACATAAAAATTAGCACATGCTATGCTTCACAACCTGGTAAAGTTATGCTATGAAGAAACACGGTAAGTCACACTACTCTGAGCTATACCAGCATCATGGAAGCATCAACTTCCAGCAAGACTCCTTTTGTTTCTATCCTTTACAAAGTAAGGTGAAAAGACCTTTAAGATCATGAAGTTAAACATCAATCCAGTACCAACACCATGTTCACCATTAAACCATGTCCTCAAGTAACACATCCACACGTTTTGGGCAGTTTGTTCCAATGTTTTACAATCCTTTCTGTGAAGATTTTTTTTCAGAATATCCCATTTAAACCTCCCCTAATGTAACATGAGGCCTTTTACTCTTGTCCTGTCACTTGTAACCTGGGAGAAGAGACTGATACCCACCTCACTGCAACCTTCTTTCAGTACTGTAGAGAGTGAGAAGGTCTCCCCTGAGCCTCCTTCTCTCCAGGCTGAGCACCCCCATCTCCCTCAGCTCCTCCTTGTCACAGTTGTGCTCCAGATCCCTCCCCAGCTCCTTTCTCCTTCTCTGGACATGCTCCAGCCTCTCCATGTCTTTCTTGTACTGAGGGTCCCAAAACTGAACAAGATACATAAACTTGTTGCTGCAACTCATCCTAGAAATAGACAAGATAATATATTACCATAGGTATGATGGTAATAGCACCTCAAAAATCTTTGTTATATTAATACATTTGCTGAAAAATTAAACATTTGTAACTCCTTATATTTTTTATGGAGTCTTCCCATCCTCTCCTGCATTACAGGAAATGGTTTCACCTTTTTAGTGCTTTTTCTGGAACACTGATAGAGAATGACTAAAAGTGAAACAGTTAAAAACTGAACTAATTTATTTTCTTCCCAATTTATCTACTTATTAATTGCCTACTATTAAGGATATTACAGTTTAAAAGTCTTCCCTTATCCAAAAAAATTATGGCAGTAAAATAGTTTGCAATCAATTTCAGAAACAACTCAAATTTTTGCTTTCAGATGCGATAAAAATCAAACTCATTCAAAGTCTTCCAGCACAACTCCCACACCATGCTGGCAGCAGATAAATTCTAGAAAAAGCCAGGGCAGTAGGTGACCTCAATATGCTTTCAGAATACAGAATATTAATGTTAATGAGTTAATGTTAACTGCAAAATACTGAGCAAAATCTTGAATCCCTTATAGTCCCTCACTGTTAAAAAAGTGCAACATTATCCGAGTGGTAATATCCTAATTATACAAGTGAAATTTGTCAAATGTTGTGATTTTGGGGTTTTATACTTCAAAAACTTATTACTATAGTTACAGGATACAAACACTTTGTGAATAAGTGCAAATCATCCTTAATGTCAAATAAATGGAAGTATTTTACTGTATCTTTATTTCAGTTTTACTTGGACTTAGTTTAAAAAGCAATATAAGACAGACTTCAAGTTTGGAAGTACAGAATTCTAGAGCGCAGAAAATCCCTTTTATGACAGAACTTTTAAAAATAATACAATTTTCCATAATTTCAAGTTAAAAATAAGAATTAATATCTAAAAAGCACTGAAGATTCATGCAAACTCGGGAAAAAGGTTCTCTCAACAGTTTGCAGAAACATTTTTTTTTCATAAATTAAACCTTTCAGTTTTGGTTTCGGTTCCAGGCTTGAAGAAATAGTTATATTTCACTTGGGTTTGGTTTTGCACTGCTATTTGGGGAGGCCTAGGGAATCCCTAGGACATCACTTACTCTGGGAGAGGAGAAATGCAACTCTGGGCTCAAGGACTTTCAGTTGCCTGTTTGCAACATGTATTATGATAGTGCTTGTCCTTTTCCAGCTACTGGAAATCATAAATGTCTTTTATTCCTGGAAGTTAATTACAATATGGTTTGTCCTTACAAACCGAAACACAATTAAATAGATAAAGCAGCACAGTGTTCAGGAGATGTCTCTGCTGATGAAATAAGCTTTGGCAATCAGAAATCACAGCTAAGAGGAAAAACCTGCACTTAAGAAAGCAAAATGTGCTAGTGCAATAATCCTATTATGTTATTATACCTCTGACAAAAAGAATATCCTCCATCTGGATGGGTGGATGGTTGAGATGGCCTTAAGTACTTGATAAATGCATTTTCCAATCTATAACTGCAAAGAGTGCAACAATCACGTGTCATTTGGATTTTCTGTAACTTAATAAAATCCGGGAGACTTCCTTAGCAATATGTTGCTTAAGTTATAGTACTTCCATATAAATTTAGTTTAAAAAGGTCTCTTGCTGAAAAGCTAGATTAAAGTATCTGAACTGTCCAAAGGTGATGTCTAGAGAAATACTTCATTTCTTTATGAGTCTCTATGGATGCTTCTCTTTGCAGTAATAATAGGAGATCAAGCAAACGTCAATTGTTTGCAATATGCATCCTCACAAGTGGCCCTGGTAGCTCAGAAAGATAAAAAAATTTAGGTTCTTTGTAATACAGCCTAAAGATGGAAACAAAATAGAGAAAAAGAAGCTGAAGAGCAGATGGCACTGAACAAGATTGCAGCAGAAAACCAAAATGAAAAGGAATAAAAAGAGAATAAAAAAATATAACATTTTAAAAACAAACCAACATACTTCTGAAGTAGGTATACTTCCATAATGACACTGTAATTCTTGTGGTAGTAAGCTAGTTTCCAGCATGTAAAAAGGCATACAGATACATCTTCAAGATAAGTCAACTAGAAGTCAACCTTGCACCAGAAATAAAGAGCTCTCTGCTCCAGCCACATTTAATTAGCTTGCCTAATGAGGTCTTTTAACATAACTGCTGAACTATTCACCTGCTGTACTATTCAGGGAAAATATCAAGTATGTAATTTCCACTTTGTTGGAAAAAAAAATTTTGCTCTTTTTCCATGAAATGGAAAACCTTATTTTATTTTGAGGCAAGCCTGAAACCTCATGAAAGGTATTTTGGGGTCAATTTCCTTTCAACTAAGTTTAACCTTCTGGGATTTTTTACTAACAGTTAAAATACATGTAGTAAATAATCTGATATTTCCTGTAATTATAATTATATGGAGTGTGAGTTCATGGCATGAAGAAGGAGGGCTAGAGTAGCCCTTTGTCAATTAGTATGTAGTGTGACAGAAAAAAAATGGGCAGAAAAATATTCCCGTGGCCAGAGACACATTTTTACAAAAACTTTACCCTGTCTTTTGACTAAACATCTCTGAAGTAATTAGAAAAAGTTAGAGATACAGTCAGTACCTTACTCCAGCAGAAGCTGATCCTACAACAGAGACCTGTGCCAGACAATACATGGAATTTTTTCACTAACTGTAATACAGGGCTATGGCTGAGCTAAATGTGCAGCACGTGTAATTGGTAGACAGGAACAAGGCATGAGCTGGAGAGCTGCCATAACCAAAACACATTGAGAAGCTAAAAGCCAGAGATGAGACTTCTCTTACCTAGCAGAGCAATAAACACTAGTCAGACTCAAAGGTAAATCCTCAGATGGTCAGGAAAAGCTCAGCAAGGCTAACCCTCAGGAAGCCAACACAGGGAAACAACAGCTGAAGAGCTTTGAGGACCCTCCTTCCCTTAAATGTGGTTTGTATCCAGCTGACTGCCACCTAAGCTGGCAATCCAAAAGGCTCTGTTATTTTTATGTCCTGTACAAAACTTCTAATCTATGACTTACCTTAAAGCTTGCACTTCATGACTTTCAAACAGTTGGCTGGGCTTAGCAAGGAACATTTGGGATTTGATGTAAGTGAAATTCTATAATCAGGTAAAGGAGGAAGTCAGACTGTACAATCATACATTTGAGGCTCCTGTAGCCTGAAATTTTCTAAGTATGATGTGCATTGAAAAAAAATAAATCCAAATTGACAGACAAAAGAAGAACTGCCAGTGAACAACCCATCTTGATTTAGTATTCTAAAGATGGGTGCAACAAACTAAGCAGAGTACTGAATACATTGAAAGCTACTGATAATAAAATCGTAATACAAGCAGCAGAGTTTATTTCACACTTAGAGAATGAAGCCTACCAAAAATGAAAATAAAATAAACACTGAAATCTGTATGGGGGAACCAGATGTGCTCTCCAGCAAGAAAAAATAGCTATATGAAGAGGGGAAAAATAAGCCTAGAAGCAAGCTAAAACCCACTTTCTCCTAGCCTTCACCCAGTAATCTCCCTCAATCACCCATTTTAACAAGTAGAGTTTTCATAGACCAAACATGTCATTACAAGCAAGTAAACAGTAACACATAAAAATATATGACTGGAAGTTCAAGTTCAGTAAGCATCCAGATAGAGAAATGCACTGCAGCATCTTAATCCATTCCCCAATTTCTACCCAATCCAACAGGATGCCTAACAAGCACAAATCATTGTCAAGTACACCTTCCTAAAGTGCCAGGCAGAAACCAGAAAGCTATCTACAAATAAATTTTAAATAGTTCAGGTGCTGTTCTAACACAGATATTCATTAATCATTCCCTAATACATACACATACATACATCCCTCTTCACTCTCCCCTTGCCAAATAAACCAAGATAAACTGAGCAGCATAGGTTGGATAAGCTCAGAGAACAAACTCATTGAAAATGACTCCGAATCTACCTGAGGTCGTTGCTCAACCTCTTAGATGGTATATGAGGCCACCTTCCAACACATGATTTGCTTTTGAATAAAGAAAAGCATGATGAGCAGTAACAAGTGACTAAAAAAGGAGAGTTCTGCAAGGCAAAGGCCAATGCCAGCAAATTCATCATTGCAAACACATGCATGAAACAGCCCCAGGCATTTGCATACAAGAGCTAGCAGGGATCTGATTACACTGTGAGCTGGCCAAAAAGGGAAGAAGCAAATGATATGAAGGAAGCTGATTGCTGAACATCAGCTGTATGATTTAAACCTCATGATCCTGAAGGAACTGTCTCGTAAAATGTAAATTATAATTTTCAGAATAACTTGAGAAGTTTACAATCCTGTCCTGCCCCCCAAATACTCCATTTGTTTCAAACGTGATATTTTCAAAATGTGGAGGGAAGCAGAAGAATCAAACTAAATATGTGACTCAGCTGGAAATATATAACAGGAGGAAAAGTGTGCTTTCAGGAGAAATATGTGGTCCACGGTCATTTTGCTGCACACAAAAAATTCTGTGTCTTTAACTGCATTTTTTTTCTTGACTTCTACTTTATGGCTCAAGAAACACATATTGTTATATGAGCGTAATTTATAGGGTATTTGATTTATTACAATCAAGACTGACTAGCAGCTCAAAGTAAAATGTTAGTCTATTTATCTGTTTTCATATAGAGTTCCTTATGTGCATGTTCTTTATATGACTATACCTGCTGAATTAATGAGAATATCTTGAATGAATTGCCTGCAATGAGAGGACTAGAGGGAATGGCCATAAGTTGAGACAGGGGAGGTTCAGAATAGATATTAGAAAAAAAAGTCACTGTTAGGGTAGGGTATTCAGGCAAGAGATTCCCCAGGGAGGCGGTGGAGTTACCATCCCTAGAAGGGCTAAAGAGGTATCTGAATCTGGTGCTGGAAGATATGGTTCAGGGCTACAGCAGAGTGACAGGCTAATGGTTGGTCTTAAAGGTCTCTTCCAACCTTGATGATTCCATGAATATACTGAAATGAATCTGTGGAACTGCAGAGCACCATTGTTCAAACTAGGAATTTGATTGGACAGCTTAAATCAAGTGGATCTAGAAGGGCTAAAGAGGTATCTGAATCTGGTGCTGGAAGATATGGTTCAGGGCTACAGCAGAGTGACAGGCTAATGGTTGGTCTTAAAGGTCTCTTCCAACCTTGATGATTCCATGAATATACTGAAATGAATCTGTGGAACTGCAGAGCACCATTGTTCAAACTAGGAATTTGATTGGACAGCTTAAATCAAGTGGATATAATTTCCTATATGTGAAAAACTTCTGCAAACATTCATATTTGCTTTTTATTGACTAAGTAGAAATGAATTAACGCAAAAAAACCCACTCCTATCTAGTCTTAGTTTTTTTCTTCAAATTAATACATTTGTGTTGGATTTGGTGTGCAATATCCTGATTTGCATTGTGAGTTTTGTATAAAAGTCATAACATTAAGGACCACAGGTATTTTTTAATCTCTTTACCACTTTGTTAATTTAAAAATTTAATCACCCTTCCTATCATTTAGGATCCTTGATTGCCCTATGAATTTAATCGGGATGTTTATTAGGCGTAGCTGTGAAAAACAAGGGTTCTCATTAAGGGGAACTGGTCAAGCTTTTACCTTGACAGCTGGTATCCAAGCAGGTCACCAGAGGTTCTGGACCAACACTGATTAAAGAAAGGTTATACAACCTAACTTGTTGTTCTGACCTTGATTCAATTGTTTATTGTTCAGTTCTTCAAGTTTCTCTGTATTGCTCTTTGAGTTGCAATGCAGAAATACTTGAGTAATACAAGGAATGACCTAGTTTCAATGTTGAAAGTAGCTAACTAGGGCAGAACAGAGCTCAGTACACCCTTAGCTAACTCCTTTTTGGCCACATTACTTCCAAAATTTAGCTTCAAAGTATTATCCAGGGCCTGTTGTCCCATGGAACCTTTCTTTTCACAAAAGGACAAATGGTCAATTGAACACAACCACATTATGCTCATTGCATTATGTTGGCTTCCAAACAGATCCTCAGTAGGTGAAAGATTCAATGCAGTATTGAAGTGCTCGACATCTCCAGCTTACCAAGTAGGAATCTGTATTATATTATTCTTTGTATGCAACCATTTTTTGAGACTTGAAGGGCAGAAGGGTTAAAGAGCAGGAGGAAAGGTCAAGCTGGATAAGTAAAAGTCCATATTTCATAGAATTACTGTTTTACTTATCACTTTCCTTGAGATTTGACAGGCATAGTAGTGATTAGGTTATCACCTTCAAATAGATTTATCGGCTCTAGGGAATTTTTATTCAACTTACCCTTGGGGATGTCTTGATATTCTGTCTCTGTGTTGACATTTGTGATTCTTAAAGGTCTCACAACATAATGAACACAGACATAAGCAGCAAATATCTTTGGATTCACTGCATATTCTGGTAGAAGGTATTTAACATTATTTCTAGCATGCCTGTTAGCATCACACATTGCTTTTGAATGCACATTGTTATTGTTCCAAGATAGTGAATGAAATTCAGTGTTTCCACTTTGACTGACTTTGGTATTTGGCTTTTGTCAACGGCGATCTTTTTTGATGCAACATTAATTAACTTCAAGGGATACTTGCATATTAATTGGATAGGTGAGCACTGATGCAAGCACAGTAATGGATCTAAAGTTCTCCAATGCAGGAACAAGTGTGCACACCCTGTTACAGTACAGCCAGCAAGAATTTAACTAGGGAATGTTCTAAAAGCCTGCACACTTTGTTAAAACCAAATGCAGCTGAAGCATTTCCTTGAAACTAGACATTATAAATCCATAGATTTGCTCAGCAGCTGATTTCTCAAAATATTTTCAGTCTATTTTTGACAGAACTGTAATCTTCACTACATGTCGTTTAAAAAGATGGTCCTGTCAAATTTGCCACAAAAGACATTCCCAGCTCTACCAAGAAAAAGAACATGAGATACCATTTTATGGAAAATGCTAGAAGCCACAAACAAAAGTTACAGCAGGATCCAGGCAAACAGTTGCCTGTTGAGCAGTAAGCCTCTCCTCTGGCTGATTTGCACACTGCTATATTTCATTATTCTGGTTTTAAATGCCATTTTTTGGTAAAATCAGCCAACAGATTTAGGAAAGGGCTAGCACAATGCCTGGACAACCACTGTCAGTCTCATTTCAAATGTGGACATTTCACTCTGCCTGGGAGACCCATCCCCTCAAGTAAGAAGTCTCTCAGATTAAACATATTTTAATTTTTTTCAGTTTCACTGGGTCAATGTACAATGCTTTTGTACAAAAATGAACAGGATCTTTTTTGTACTTTGTTGTTAAGACCATCAAATATTCATGTGGTTTGTTCAGACACCTCAGGATTATGGCAACTGTTCAGAGTGGGAAAAGAACATTTCCCCACAGGAAGAAGCTTACTCAACTTGTTTCTTCAGCTTCAGAAAGAAGATACCTACATATTTCGGGGGCAGGGGGAGGGAGGGAGAGGGGGAAGAACTGTCACTGTTCCTTTCACCCGTTTGAGACAAAAACATTGACCGTCAGCTACTTTCTGACAATTGGCTGTTATTAAACTCCAACTTGCTAGGGCCAGCTGTGCCTAATTTGAGTCACTGGTGCAAAAATAACCAGTCAG
>NW_008662128.1:74279-96514 GCF_000695815.1 Acanthisitta chloris
TCTGCTGTAGAGCAGTCCTGCATCAGAATCCCAGGATTAACTTTAGGCTGGCACTCCAAGGTGATTGAATGAAGAACACAGGGCTTCAGTAAAAAACATCAGTAGCTGAAATCAGTTTTTATATAAGCTGCTTTTGGAAGACTCTAACCTGCATTTTAATTTACTTACAGGAAGATTGTGAAAAATCTTTTACTGGTTGAAGATGCGTAGATGTACACAGTAATATTTTCAAGGGGCTATTTGTTTTACTTTTAAATATCCAGCCCTCTTGCCCAAATGTTAGCATATACTAAGTTTATAATCAAATCAATCTCTAAATATGTTTAGCAATTTCTATACCTTGCCTTGTATCTGCTCTGTTACACTTCAAAATAATAGATTCAATTTTCTTTTCTTTTTTTAAAAACCCAAAACCTTAATTTTAAGAAAATACTTCCTTGTTGAAAAACATAAGAGGCTATTTCTGTAAGTACTGCTATGAAATGCACGCAATAAACAAATTCAGAGAGTAAGAAGTATTATTCTAAGCAGTCAGCCTTAAGTTGTGTTTCTATGTAAACAAAGAAAGAATAAGTAGGAATAAAATTTTAAGTAACCATGTCATTTTGACAAACAACTCCAGAAAAATTGGTACAACTTCATACTGCACAGCATCATTTATTTTAAGCTTTTAATATGAAAACAGCAACTAGATGTGCTATATTACTTAAATAGCTTCATTTAAAAAATAATGTATGGAAAAAAATCATGAAAAGAACCCAGCAAGGAGTTTAAATTTCAAAGAGTCCTGTCATTAATAGCAGAATTAACCAAACCGGAATAAAATATCTGTAGCTATGTTTTTAAAGGCGGCACCTTATGTTCAGTCCTTCTGACTCTGCTGTGTCACTGCAACAGAGAAAAATTCTCATGGAGAAAATTAATAGCATCTTTATTGTAAGTGAGAATTGCTATAACTTCTAGTTTTTCAGGTTTTAGGATATATGTGAAAGACAAAAATATCAGGTGTACTGACACTGTTTCCTGAAGTCAGTTTCTGTTGAAACAAAGCATAGGCTCTCTACCTCTAACAAGGTATAATTTAGGACATCAAGCCTCTATTCAAGCTAATAAGTAGATCCATGTCCTTTCAATTATTTATTCCTCTGGCAGACAATTCCATTAACCCCCTCCTGTGTGATAATTTGCTCTGCCACATGTTAGAAAAATTATTTTCCAGCTGCTCAGCAATGCTGCTACAGTAAATTGAAAGTATTTCCTGGTAGACAGCTGATACTCAACAGAGAGGTGAACAGTGACATCTGATACATGGAGGGTAATGTAGTAGTAAATAGCATAAGACAAATGTTAAGTTCCTCCAGCATGATGTTTGTGGACTGACAGCAAGAAGACATGCAAAAATACTGATGAATTATTCACTCAGCTTAAGATATAAATTAGAGCTTTTCCTACTGTATAGGTGAGAGCCAAGCATGAAGCGAATACCAGCACTTGTTACATAGAAGTTAACTTAGGAGTAAGTAGTACAATACAAACATGTTTGAGTTCACCCACCATGACATTTGTAGACTCACAATGAAGAGACATGTAAAATAGTAATGAATTATTCACTTACCTTAGGTAAACAAGAAACCATTTCGTTTTCTGCACCCAAGAGGACTGTTTGGTGAGTCGATAGGGACAAATGTATAATGACAGCAGCCCCCACTTCTGTACTTTATTTTATAGGAGGCTGTAAAACTCAGCAAGGTACACACCTAGGGGAGATTTTACACAAGGTTTTACAGCTACACCAACTGGTATCCCATAATCTGTCAATTACCAATGATAGGACAAGAGGTAATGGATTCAAACTGAAGGGAAGTTTAGGTTCGATATTAGAAAAAAGTTTTTACTACAAGGGTGGTGAGACACTGGCACAGGTTGCCCAGGGACGTGGTGACTGCCCCAGCCCTGGTGGTGTTCAAGTCCAGGCTGGATGAAGCCTTGAGCAACCTGATCTAGTGAGGAGGTGTCCCTGCCCAGGGCAGGGGTTGGGACTAGATGATCTGTAAGGTCCATTCCAACCCCTAAATTCTATGATTGATTCTGTGTACAAGTTTTTGAATGGGTATCCAGTAATACTTAATTCTAGACCCAGAGTGCTAACAGCAGAAGCTTTCCCACTACGCTGGAAATGAACTGCTACAAAGACAAGATGACTCAGGCTTTGTACAGATATTCTATTCTTGAGTTGGAACAGGTCAAGATTACTGGAAGGTCATGTACTTAACCTATTGCATGACCAAGAAACAGAGAATTACGAAGCAGCCACAAAAAATGAACAAAAGCCCCACACCGTCCAGAAAGCCCTGTCTGATGGTTCACATACCAGATGTTTCTAGACAGAAGAGGTATCAGCAACCAGTAAATCAAGACCAATTGATTGAATTCTTCTTTTATTCCCTCTCTCTCTCTCTCTCTCTCTTCATTTTCCTGGGGGACTCATTTGTTTGCATTGTTTTTGCAGGTTCATTTCCCATATATTCAATCAAAAGATATATAGCTATCATTTTGAATACACACACACACATATATAGGAGTTAATCTTGTTCCATGGTTATAAGATAGGAAAGCATTTTCCATGAGCAGCTTGACCAGAAAAGAAATTGAATAGTTTTAAAAAACATATAAAGAAACAGAAATCCAGGCAGCAGGAGAAGCTGGTTTAATGCAGAGGAAAAAAGGCACAGCATGCTTTACAAATGCTAATGTATGTGACAGAACACTATCAACCTCATTTCTCAATAGAAAATTTAAAATTCCAAGCTTAAATGGTTTACTAAAAATTACACAATAAGTCACTGCTAAATTCTGAAAGTAATCCCAAACCTAATCCCCAGACCACAGCGAGTCCCTAGGGAATTACTTATGGACATATTTTTCACTGGAATTGTGCTTTGCCTTGTTTCCTTTGCATTTAATAGAAACCATGGCTCAACACCCTTTAAGTTTATTATATTATATTTCATAAGCAGTGGACAGAGATGAGCACAGGCTGAAGTCATTCCCCTCACTCTTTACAGGTCAGTTGGCTCCATGCAGATTCCACCCTGAGGAACTGGATGGCTTTGGTTGTGTGAGGTCCCTGAGCCCCCAAACTTTATGCTCCCTCCCACCTCCTCTCAGAGAGTCAGGGATCAAGCCCCGGCTGCTCACCCCCTACTCAACCTGTCTGCCTCTGCCTTCCTTAAAATAGCATCTGTAAAAACTCAAACCTCATTCCAGGTTTGAATCAGGGAATGCAAGTTTGGGAAATTTTCATGAGTCACTGTAATGTGTGAATAAAATTGGGAAATAGGTATTGCAACCATAATTGTAGAGTCACTGTGACCTGCTGCCCTATCAGTTGTTCCTCATGCTGGAATGGTTCTTAATTAACTTGAGGAACTCTGTACTAAACAGCATTTTTAAGCTTTTTACTTCAGCTATTTATTTGCTCATATTAACTGTAGGTAGATCCATTATTTTCTACATCATTTTAAAGGAAATTTTGGCTTCCATAAGGAAATTTTATACAGCCCAAGCTGATTGTACTTACACAAAAAGCTGCAGCTGAAGACAGCTTGATATAGCCATGCCACCAAGTTCAGCAGAAAAAATAATTTTATTCTGGAATTCAGGATGCTGCTGCCAGTCAATGGAAAAAATAGAAGAAAGTACACTGACAGTATGGGAAGACATGAAATATCACTTATATGCTTATCACCCAGGCTGAGAGGGACAGTTAGGAAGGACTGAGCAAGGACACTGGGATGGAAAGCCTCTTACTGGATACAGAGGGACTGAACTAAAAATGGGTCTAGGAAAAAACCTTTGTCCAAGTGAAGAGAATGAACAATAAATAGACAAAAGTTGGGAGAAATGGCTTCTATGTAGCAGTCCACTGGAATGGGACCCACAAATGAAAATCCTTTTTGCAGAAGATATCTGCAGTAAAGTGTTTCTTCCTATCCAGGGTTGGTTGATGTACCAGCAGTAAGTTGTTATCCTCAGCAAGGTGTTCTGGGCTGAGCACTGCCTTGCAAACCTTCAAAACTGATACTGGAAGTGGAACAACAATATGATGGAAAAAAAAAGAAACTGCCCCAATCAAAAAAAGAGACTTATGTAAGTGTCAGGGCTGCAAAAAGCCCCCCCAAAACCCCAAAAAAACCCAACAAATCCAAATTCTAAAAGATGAGAATAAACCTTGCCTGAAAAGAGTGATTTAGCTGTCTCATATTTAATTACTCTGATTAGTGGATAATACACAAACCCATTGTACATTTGTGTGTTGTTTCAGTTCCTGTAGAAACTGGAATGCAAATGTATCATTGTTACAAAAGAAAAAAAGGATTGTCTGATAGTCAGAACAGCTGAATGCCATTTTAAAATACAAATTAGAATTGCCTTTGTTGCACAAATCATATGTAATGCTAGGCAAACCCTTTAATTTAGGCTTTTCTATAGGTGGTCATTTTCCTCGTGGAACATGTGGTATCTTCATTAATTCCTGAGCACACAGCTTTGAAAACTGATCTTGCTTATAGATGTGATACTACAGCATCTAATCAAGCCAATGAAGCTATGGTATAAAAATACAAGGTTCCACATGATTACAAATGTAGTGAAAATCCCAGCATTTGCTTTCTTGTTTTGGGCACCCTGTTTTGAGAGGGTATTTGTATCTTCTGATTCCCTAGTTATGATTCCCTAGCTACAGGGAGAATTTTTCATCTTATTGTTTTGACAGCAGACTTTGGAAATTCTCTACAAAACCAGATAGAAACTAATTCCATCTTAATAGTGTGATTTTACTTGCATATCGTAACTTAGGACAAGAAAAGAAACAACAATAAGCTTTATATGAGCACTGAGCATCTTGTTTAAAGGACTTAGAGTCCGATGGAAATAACTTCATGATGGTTTTAAAGACATTGAAATTCTTATTAATTACAGGCTGATAAAGAGCAAACAGAGAGCACTAATTCAATAAATCCTCAACTGTTTGTTACATTGGAATTGGTGTTTATATAGCTGTTTGCAATTCTATCTGTATGTCTCAACAATAAGCAATATTTAGAATAGTAGCTGGGCTAAAAAAGCAGCAAAATGATAAAAACATAAAAAATACAATCTCTATAAGTAGTGCTTATGAAGCTTCAATTCATGATAAGAATACAAAAGGAAAGTTGTAAATATCTTTTTTTTTCCTTGTCATTTAAAAAAAGAGAGTTAGAACAAGCCCATAGGAAGATGATTGATGGAGTATGGTGGTATTATGAGCAATATTCTGGAAATGTCTCAACAGAGAGCCTATAAATTTGAGTTCACACATCCCTGCCTTTCACATATCACTGTTCCACTGAGCGATGTCTTCTATATGACCTTCCTCTGTCAGGATTGCTTTATGCACCTTCTCTGTCTTAATGCAGACACTTGTACCAAGGGTTTTAGCAAATCAATAAGGAGGGGCAAACAAGGGGCCTGGCAAAAGGTTGTCCCAAACCTTCAAATGAACTGTCCGGCTAGAATCCAGTTAGGAGTCAAGAAAATAAATATGCTTTTAAACTCAGTAGCAGATTAAGAAGAAGAGAAAGGAAGAACTTTTATCACTAAAGCTGGAGAGAAAGGCAAGTTGATATTTTTGCCTTCCCTTAGATCTACATACCATAGATACACTTTGGGTCAGGGTGTAAAGCTCAGCTGGGTAGAAAAAACTACCAGGTGCTGGCTCAGAGTTTATCTACCTTGGCAAGTTAGCTAAGAGGCAAAGATCCTTCAGGAAAGGAGCTTGGTCACCAGAGAGAACTTCAAATATATTTTAATTTCCTACTGTATCTGATCACAGCATAAAATGCTAAGAATGATTTTTAGTAGTCATTAGTTGAAGTTCAAATGGATACCGAGTTTATACGGCATCAACTTTGGAACAGAAAGATTTCAAAACCAGAACTGATTACATATCAAGTGTAAGGAAAAAATTCCTAATTGGGAAGCTGAAAGTGTGTATAAATTCTTTCACAGCATTCATCATCTCTCTTATAAGCCTAGTGACAGAGAACAGCAAAGGAGAAAAGCCATTTCTATGCGTCCATAAACAGAAACATCCAAGACAACTGACCATGCTTAACTCCAATGATGAATTCCTTGAAACAGTGAGAAAATGGAGACAACAGGAGGATAAAAATCAAATAACAAATAAAGGACTATGAATTCTTTTGGAAATTTTGCTTTTTATAAGAACTTTAAGTTTTCTGAGTGTAGCTGTGTTAACTATTCAACTGTGTCATATGATGCAAACAGAGATATTTGAAGGAGAGTCATAAAAGGTTTCCTTTTAAGACTTCATATTCTGAATTCTGCTATCTGGTACATTTATAATACACTATGAAGTCCATTTGCTACCAATTCTAAATGGAGATATGGTGTAGTAATAGATTTGATCTGAACTTGGTTCTAATTACCTGTACAGTTTGTCAGAATAAATTGGGTTACCTTTCATCACATTACTTGGGTGGCACAAAACAAATGAATATAAACTGGCATAACATGTAATGTACTTAAAACACTTTACTAACTCTTACGTTTTACTGCAAATGAATGAGGTAGTGGAACAAATCTTCCCCTAGGATGGCAATTTACCTCTAATTATGGCTTCAACTGTTGAGACCTTACTTCTGGTAAGAAAGTAGCTTCTAGTGATAAAAAAAAGTGTTACTTTTCAAAAGGGCTAAGACTGGAATCAAAGAACATTTTCTGAGATCTTATTAAGAAAGATGAAATTGGAAGAAAAATTATGCCTTTAAAACACTGATTCAAATGTCAAAAAGATGTGGCTTAATTGGGACCGGATGAAGTCTAATAGGATAATGCATTGCCACACAGTCAACTTGTACCTTCTGCCTTGGAAGTAGGATCTGTCTAGCAAGAATTGCAAATCTCACATAAGTAGCAGTACAAATAGAAAGTCTTGCAGTGTTTAAGAGACTGATTGTGGGAACATGATACATGCTGGTTTAGAAAGAACAACAAAAACTTATATGCCATTGGGAAATGTGCCACCTGAAATATTAAAATTTGCCTGAAATGTAATCTTAAGGTTCCCCAAAACAAACTTATCATGAAATTACATACTAAATATAGAGTGAGAAAAGTAGCTTGCACATACAAAACTGGATACAGTGTAAAAAATATCAATTTGAAGTAGATTTGAAAAATCTGAGTCTATTAATTAGAAAGGATATTATTTTATTGCTCTGACTGGTTGAACATCAATGTAAGAAAAGATCTTTAAAAGGGCCCCAAAATCTAGGCCATATGAATGAAGAAGTTCAAACCTTTATGCTTAGTGCCCTAGTAGGTAAACATCTGTTTACCTGGAATATTTTATTTGCTTCTATTCTGATAATCAAAAAGCTAATCCCAGATGACTATCAAAACCAGAGTCTGGCTGGTAAAATGATATCATAAGTCTTGTTAGTACTTTTATTAGGGATCTTCAAGAATGACTTTAGAAGAAAGATGATTCCTTTGGCTTTATAACAACAGATGAACTACTCAAAAAGCTGTTTTCATACAGAATTTAGTTTAATTTTCCTTTCTAAGCACTATATATATCTGCCACATATACCATATTGGTGAACAAAAACTGGTTTCCATACAAAGCAAGCTAAAATTGTTTCACAGGACAAATCCTATCTGCATGTATTTGCTTTACATTTACAGTCTTTGTTGATCCTAGAAACTATGGATTTATTGAACTATAGCCATTTCTCCTCAATATTACACCAAATACAGTGCTGGCACAAATTGTATTGAGCATATAGGCCCTATAGCATTGGAGCAATAGGAATTTCTTTAACAGGAGCCATAATTAATTTTGTTGTTCAATTCATAGGTGATGAGGTTAAACCTCTGAAACAGAACAGAATGAAACATATACAAAACATATGTTTCTACCTGAATAGAAATTGAAAAGGACAATGGCTCTGTACATTCCCAAGACAGAAAAAATGATATTAATGAAATCTGAAGCATCATGAATTAGAGGTAGTAAAATTGTTAAACTTACTTGTAGTTCTGTAACTATGACACCCAGTCCACAGTAGAAGCACACAAGAAAACGAATTGATGCTTTTTTTCTTATTCTATTTCCTTTAAAGTTTTTTTTAAAATGAAGTGGGCTTTTTTTTCTATTTCCTTTAAAGTTTTTTTAAAATGAAGTGGGCTTTTTTTCAGTGGACACATTATACTTGTCTCACAATTTAGAGATTTTAGAGGGCTAAGTTTATGGCACTGCCTCCAAACGCTCATTAAGCCAATACATGGTAACTGAACATCATGGAATAGAATAGAATAGTGTAGAACAGAATAACCCAAATTTGTAAGACACCATTATTCAACATTTCTGGACTGACCTTCTTAGGACTTAGTCTGGAGAAACGGAGGCTCAGGGGTGACCTTATCTCTCTCTGCAAATACCTGAAAGGAAATTGTACCAAGGCGGGAGTCAGCCTCTTCTCCTAGGCAACAAGTGACAGGACAAAAGGACATAACCTCAAGCTGCACTAGGGGAAGTTCAGTTTGGACATCAGGAGGAATTTGTTCATGGAAAGGATTGTTGTGCATTGCAATATGCTGCCCAGGAAGGTAGTGGAGTCACCATCCCTGCTAGTGTGCAAGAAACAACATGATGTGGCACTTAGTGCTCTGGTCCAGTTGACAAGGTGATTGGTCAAAGACTGGATTTGATGATTTTGGAGGCCTTTTCCAGACTAAATGATTCTGTCATTCTGCCTGATCATACCTAAACTGGAGTAAGGTTTTAGAGTGTTTAGATAACTATTCCACAGCAATAGTCAGGGATGAAATCTAATTAATTGTAAGATAAAACCTGCAACATTTGCAAATAGGATTAGATAATTTAATTCCTAATGATAGAGGGGCCTGGACTCCCAACCAAGATACCTGTTATTTCTAGTCCTAACATTTAGTGTGATTAATTCTGCAGAATTAATCTGCAGAATAGACTTCATATAATTTGCAAAGTATGATTAGCCAAGACAATTTCTACTGAAATCATGTTCTGTACGTTTGCTCATGAATGCCCCATGTTCTAACTTTAATTTGGATGCAAACAATGGTAACACATTTCACACCACCTATTTTTAATCTTCTCTCCCTTCTCTCAATGAATATGATTTTTATACTTCTTCTCTGACTATATAGTGAACTCATTTATATCCTGTTTCAGCTTCCTATCTGATTAGTTCTTTTCCCCACAGATTTAGTTTTGCTGAACCATAATGGTACCACACAGACAGCAGAATAAAATATAAAATTCATACATAATCATGTAAGCAGAGATAGAATACCTGCAACTCCTATTCATTTCAAAGAAGCTGCCATTGTTTAATACCTTCAGAAGTTGCACCACTGTTTATATTCAGCAGAATACATTATCCTAGTATACAGCACTGGATAATTATCAGTGGATGAATGCACACTGTAAAATAAATATCAGAACTGTCACAAAAAGAAATATTTTCTTTGCAATCCACTCTTCCTCCAGAATAATTATGTAATTTTTGGGGGTGGAGGAGAAGTCTGAAAAGACCATTGAGTGAAAAAATCTTCCCGTATCTTTAGGTTTAACACAAGTACTACTGAAAGAACATGTACAAAGCTGGTGAAGAAACTCTGAGAAAAGCAATTGAATTTCCATCAAGATTCCAAAAGATTTTAGTACTATCAGCAGACTCAGATAAAACTCTATACATAAGCACTTCTCTGTCTTGCAAGAGTATATAATAGAAAAAGGAGCAGCATATTTTGTTATAATTGTCAGTTCTATTCAGATAAGCATATAGTGGTACTGTTCCCTCACATGAAGCATTTGCTGCAATTTATAAGGCCATTTGGAAATGTGAGCAAGCTGGCAGTTTAGTACCAGCTGCATTGCACATGGCAGAGACGGGGCAAGCAATTTCCATCTAGAATGAGAACAGAGTGGTGGCAGTCTCCCACTGACAATAACCACATGGTCTAGTAGGCTGGATACAAAATTAAGGTTTGAGGAGACCTATCTTGCAACTAACTTGAGCAATGGACTTAAAATCTACCACATTACCTAGTAGTGTGTACACATTGTGTTGGTACCACAACTTCACTACTGCACATACTGTTCCTGTGCCCTAAATCATCTCACAATGAGAAGCAACTTGATTTTTTTGTGTTGTTGGGTACAACAGTGTCCAGCAACATCTCTCTACAGGAATTGCTACTTGTTGGTAATGTGCAAGAAACATTATTATTGATAGGCCTTAATTAATATAAGTTAATACTACCAGTAAATTTCTAATAAACAACCAGGACAGCAGACATCATGGATGAAACTAGCTTGAGTCACCAGGCTCACTGAACCTCTAGACATATACAAAAGCCCATATGCAAAATTTATCTGGTTCATTGGAAGTTTGGGGCCAGTATAAACCCTGAAATATCTCTCTTACTAATAAGCATCTATTCTTCTCAGCCTTTTGCCTTTAACCTATTTGATGGCAAAATTAGAAACTACTGTGTGAAAATTCAACCACGTGAATGGAAGAATTCTTTGGATGGATCAGAGGGACATTACAGCAGTAGTTTCTTTGAGCAGCAAGAAGCACCTGGAAGAGGCTTACAGCTATGCCTGTTCCCATGTCGCCTGTTAAGGATAAGATGGCACTAAAAGTGGGTCACAAGTATATCACTTTGTGAGAATTGAGCCCTAAACAATTAAAGTAGAGCTGCTGGAATAACTAGTGTGTGAAGAAGAAATGAAAAAGGTTAAATATTTGATGGAGTGGTGTCAAAGCATCCCATTAGTATTTTGCCCTTGCTTCATGGCTTTTCTGAGAAAACTTGTAAGCTCAGCAGCAGCACTTCAGTAGCACTGTCTGAATACATAAAAGCAGTCTAGTGAAACTTGTGACCAGAAAATCTGCATGAAACTGAGAGCTGGAGATAAGCAAAAGAGAAATTTTAAACATTTACCATTTGATCATTCACGAATAAGTTATTTCTTAGGTTTGCATGATTCAAGGTAATAACCTAAACTTAAAATCCCTCAGCTTCTTGCTGTTACCCACTCATACTCAAGTATAGTTACTGAACGTCTTACCAACAACTTCTAACTTTTACAATCTGAGTATTTCACACTTCAGAGACGGAACTTAGATTTAAGAGCTGTTGGTGCTGAAGTGCCTGAATACAACCAGAGACAGTTTGGAAGCAGGATCAGTGTCCCAGTCCTACAAACAGATATGACCCTCCAGGCACTCATTTGAATTGGCAGAAGTCACACTTTTATGCTGTGGGGTTTTTTCACTTCATATCTGCAGTTCAATGTAGGGAAGTAATACTTGCACCATTCAGTGACTTTACAGGGGGGCACTGAAGATGACCTTTGGCAGCCCTCATTGCTGGCCCAGAATGAGGTTGTTCTGATTTCCATACCAGGCTTTTGGGACCTAGCCAAAACTAACGCTGCTATCCATTATGTGCTATACTTTGGATGAGATGCTGTAGATTTGGGTTCATTGCTACAGATCTCACTAAATGTTTTGAAAACAGATGGGGATAACCAATGTTTTCTGGCCAACATATCCTCCATCAGACAACAGGAGTGCAATATACCTTCTGTCTACAGAAATAGGATGTCATGCTGAAATCTATTTTACCAGTCACTGCTGGTCATATCATAACTGTCACTCATGTGACAGTCTCATATCACAGTCGCCCTACCTTTACCAACTGATTCTCTCAAGAGATACTGTTTGATTTCAGACAAACTTCATTATAGATTATGGAGTAAGCAGAGTCTTCATTCTCTCCTTTGAACTACCTGCCATCTCTTTTTGAGCTGAGGCAAGTAGTCAGCATGTTACTTGCTTAACTTAAGGTAACTGAGTAAGCAGCTTAATTTGTTTCCGGTGAAACTTCACAGAGCTTGGCACTAGTAGTTTACAGACAAATATTTTGAAACCATAAAATACTAATAACTTAAGACTTTTCAAATAGTACAAAAATAGCTATGACAAGCCAAAATCAATTATCATGTGATCAAATGATTTGCTGTGGAGTAAACTTACTTTGAAGTTTCTTTTATGCTCCACAACAGGGAATTTCAGCCTAACCTAAGCTAGAAATATTTTTCCATAACCCAATAATTCAGAATCTTTTTAATTAAAACTTTATAGAATCCTATTCTCATTTTACCTTTCCATTTCCCTACTGAGAGGCACAAGAAAATCTCCTGTGCTTAGCTTTCATGTCACTTTGATACTTCTATTTCCCCATGAAAGCCTCAAAAAAGCCCAAACAAAACATCTTTTAAAAAGAACTCAGTAGTCATTTTCCTCATGGCATACAAAATCTATTCTCTTTTTTAGTTCTTTCTGATTACTTTCTCACAGGAGGAGAAAGATATAACAAAATATGAAGCATGAAAATCTCCTGTGCTTAGCTTTCATGTCACTTTGATACTTCTATTTCCCCATGAAAGCCTCAAAAAAGCCCAAACAAAACATCTTTTAAAAAGAACTCAGTAGTCATTTTCCTCATGGCATACAAAATCTATTCTCTTTTTTAGTTCTTTCTGATTACTTTCTCACAGGAGGAGAAAGATATAACAAAATATGAAGCATGAAAGGAAAGCACAAGAAAATCCACATCACAGACAAAAATCTACATGATTTTGCTGGAATAATGGATCCAAACCACCAGATAGCTTTTGAGAAGCAGCTAAAGTTCAAGAAAGTGCCTTCTTTTCAACACACACTCCAATGAAAGACTATTTTCACAACTGGAAAGTATATAATTTGTTCTATGCTTCTTTCCATATGCTTCTGTGCTTACTCTCTAGAGACATGTCTAAAGTTGAGACTCAGTATAAAACAATACAAACAACACCATGAAAAAGAATCAACTCCTTGCTGACTTCAATAGAATGAACTTTTTTCCAGGCCAATAAAAGTGATATTTGTGTGGGTTGTTATCCTCAATACTTCAGGGCGTGATTGTAAAGTTAATTGGATTCAAGGGAGTGCCACAAAGTATAGGTGGTATCTGTCAATAATAATTGTTGCTAAAAGTAGGGAGATGTTTCAGAAGTAAAATTACAGACTAGATATTCCAGGAATGTTTATTTTTCTACTGAGAATACAAAAATATTTACGCACTTTTGTACCTCTATAGCAGATGTCATAATTTCTGATTAAAATTGCTTGCCAATAATAAATTTCTCTCAGACACAGATTAAAATCAGCCTCTATAGCTAATTCCACATACTCAAAATTTCCACTGCATTTGCCAACATGTCCTGCATATTTTCTGATACAAATAGGTAGACAGATACAAATAGGACAACAAGAACTGCAAGTTAGAAACACAAGTGTTCTGAATATCTTCTGAGAGCTTCTTCATTTAGAGACCCCACTACCTGTGGATAATTTATGTGTGCTCATTCCAACTATTGCTGATTTAAAATACTAAGACAGCTCAGTAACCTCAGTAAAGAGACTCACAGGCTTGAAAGATGGGATGAGGCAAAAAGAACAAGCTTGCTGAGCACACCAGATGAAAAATTTATAATTTTAATATCTTTGTATTTCCATATTCTATTCTATGTTCATCAGAATCTGAAGCATGGAACAGTAGTCACTTTATTTCTTTTCTGCCTCCAGGTATACACCAAGGCATCAGGCTGATAGGTTGGTTCATATAACACCAGCTCCCTTATTACTCCAGATAATTTATTTATAATGAGAATCATGTGTTTCCCCAGTAAGATGTTGATGCAATATGACTGCCTTTTCAGTTTCTAAAGATGTATAATTGTTAAATGGATACAAATATTGATAAAACATCTTTCCTTACATGAGAGCAAATGTGTCATACAAGGAGGGTTTTCAGGGATGAATCTTAGGAAATGTATTTCACAATATCTGATTTTCAACCCAATGAAAAAAATCCTCAATATATTTAAGGTCTAACTACTGAGGAGCTTTAGAATTTTCACTTCCATGTTAATTAGCCTACTCACAATTACCTGGAAGTCCTTATCACATGTAAGAGTATAATTTACTTGGCTTAGTTCCTGGAGAATGGACACTGAGGCTCTATTTAGAACCTGAGTTTACAAAAATAGAGAGATATGCTCATTCCATGCACTAAACCATTATATAAAAAATGGCCCTTGTGCTGGTTTGGGCTGAAGTAGAGCTAACATTCTTCACAGTGGCTAGTATGGGGCTATGTTTAGGATTTGTGCAGAGCACAGGGTTGATAATGTAGAGGTGGTTTGGTTGTTGCTGAGCAGAGTTTACACAGAGTCAAGGCCTTTGCTGCTTTCCTGCCATGCTGGCAAGGAAGTTGGGGATGCATGGGAGATTGGGAGGAGACACAGCTGGGACAGGTGACCCAAACTGACCAAAGGGATATTCCATACCACAGAACATCATGCTCACTACATAAAGTGGGAGGAAGAAGGAGGAAGGGGGGACATCTGGAGTGATGGCATTTTAGATGTTCATTTCAAAGCATCTAAAACTTTCACTCTGGAATGTAAGAAACAGTGACATAACTGAGAACATCACCAGGTAGCTCTGCAATAATTAGTAGAGTACTCTAACAGTGCTTAAACACAGGTCATGATGTCCTTTTACCAGAGATTACTCCCAAAAGATGAAGAATTGCAGCCTTTTTAGGCAGCAAATATTAGGATCAAAATCTAGCAATGAAGGAGTCCAATATGAATATGTCAAGAGGGGAAACAAAGTACCCAAACACTTTGAATTTCACAGTGTAATAAAAACAGTTTAACCTTCTTAAACATTTGTTACTCCTAAAATCTGAGTTTAGCTATAGGAGATAATCTACAGCAACCAACCAACCTAAAGAATATTTTCTGTTTGAATTTCAAACACAGCATAGGACAGTTTCAGAGTCTCTCTCTAAAGAAAACTGTAAAACCCATCTGTTCTGATGAGCAAAAATAAATATATAAAACCCTAACCCTTTTCACATTCCAAGCATGTCCCTTAACTTTCTCTATTAGCACTCTTTGGATAGAAATAGCATATAGAATGCGCAGGAGCTAATATTGGAAAAGCTAAACAAAAGCTGTAATCAGATTTTAAAACAGACAATATAAAGCATTGTAATTAACTGGGTTGGAATAAAGTGGTCTTTATTAGTGCAAATGAGCTCATCTGCTATAGGAATGAATATTTCACCATCTAATCCAGAATGTATTGACATCAGCCAAACATTTACATTTCTTCCATGGACAGATTGTTATTGACCTTGTGATGTGACATATCTACTGTCACTAAGCTACAAAATGGGAATCTCATCCTGCCTCTCCTCTTTTATATACAGAAAGCAACTAATTTGTCAGCATGCCAACTTTAACTAGCTGAGATGAAGGTAAGCTAATTTAATAGGAACTGTTCAATAGCTTCGACCCACCTGACACTGTCAGTTAAGGCAGCTCCACATTGCAGTGTCTTTCATTATTTCCAGCTTTTTCTTCAGACTACTTGAACAGCAAGTCAAATAATATGCTTAGGAGTCAATAGGCCTGACTTTTTCTCAAGGACATTCTTTTGATGCCAGGAACCGTCAAGAGGGAAAACACGTAGCGTGAAGGTGAGAGGACACTAATTAAATATACATAGCTCTGGCCAAAGAAGAATGAGGCACAGCTTGCTATCTGAAAACTCAGTTGCCTGCTTGGCTGAGGTCACAGCTGTTGACTTGTACAAGTTCTTAAGTTGCAGTCTCAGTATGAGATGCTTTAACACTCTTAAATACTAGACAAAGGCTATCTTCAAGGATTCTGTGTACAGCTACATGTGCCTTCGTAGTTTAAAGAAAGACATAATAGAGTCCGGATTTAAGTTCAGCTAAAATGAATATGTATCTTTTATCTATTGAACTATTACTGTGTTTCCTCAAACTGAGGAAGAAGCTATGCTTGTTACACCACCATTAATACTATCAATCATGTCCATACAGAAACTGACATTCTAAAAGATTATTTCAAAGCGTGAATCTAAACACAACATCCCTTCAGATTAAATTTGCTATAGTGAACAATAAGTGTTTACATGCAGGCACTTGGATTATTTCACACACGTAAGTGCACATTCCCACCCATGTAAAACACTTTCAGGCCATGAAGCTAGCACAAAAATACCAAATAGCCAAATGTTCTCCTTCCTTCCCTCTGTTTTCTTTGCACTACTGATTGCTCCCATTTAATATATTATCTGAAATCAAAATTTCTCCTACCCAGAGCTGGGTATTTGCTTTATTTACATTATAGAGTACCAGTACAATTTTTCTTATGAGTGCTGCAGGACACACCTGTGCAGTGCAGGTATTTTGCAGAGAGCCCTGGATGGTGGTACCTGCACTCTCACACTGACAGGGCTCAGTGCAGCAACTGTGCTGATGTGTCACTGAGCATCCCACTCAGGCTGTACCATAAATAGTTCATTTACAGAGTCACATTTAATCAGGATTTACTGGCTTGAGCATTCTGCCCTCTGAGCAGAGCTATACTGCAGGTGGACTGGTGTCTTTTCATCTACTCCACGAGGCTTGGACCACCCCAACTTCATCTAGAAGTCACTTACCTACTGTGATGCAGGTGTGACCCTTGAGTTGAACAAATAATAATAGTCATGGAGCTGATCTATTTCTTACATATCCATAAGGCAAAAATATCCAAGTAATATTACTGGTATTTGACTGTACTCTGTCATCTCACATCCAAAAGCTGTCAGACTATAATTTTGACCTGAAAGCTGTGACCTTTTGGTGTCTCCCAACTTGCCAAATGCCATGCTGACCTGCAGAGTTTTACTTTTACCCTGCTGTGTATGACCTGATTTTTGCATGTTTGTCCTTTCACAGATATCTGGGTAGCAACAGCCCTACCTAAAAACACATTGCTGGTTTTGCTCATATATTTGTGCAGGAAGAGGAGATTCTGTAAGGCTGTTTGCATGTTATGAGGACTATCCCTCCCTTCAGACTCAAGGGTAATCAAAAGCCGCATTATCTGTAAATGGACAGATGAGAAAGTGCTCAAAACTGGGCTTGTATGAGGGAAAAATTATGCAAATGAAGACATTTAATAGTTGCATAATTTCATACCAACAACTAAGCACTGAAAACTCCAACATTAACTGTTCCTAGAACGTAAATATAATGGTGCATCACATTCATTCTTTATTGTTTCCATCCTCTTGCAATTTTATCAATCTATGGCCAAGGAGAGAGTGTTTTCCTGAAAGCTGAATTCTTCCTCCCAGTTTTCCCTGCTGACCATGCAAATAACACTGCACATTTAGTTTATGAGAATGACTTTTTCTCACCAGCCATCACAAAGGAAAACAGAAGTAAACTGAAGTTATTGCCTTCTTCAGAAACTAGGCTTGACCTCCTTCCCTCCACCAGACTTACCTGCTCTGAAAGCTGTGGGATTAAACACTGTCTGATAAATTACTAACATACCATTTATCTAAGCCTCTCAAACTGTTTGAGAGCAATCACAGGTCTCAGTTCATAAGCTTTTCCGGTTAATAGCCTTTTTGCCCAGGTTATAACTGCATTTACTCTCTGAACACATTCATATGTAGGTTGAGACCAATATAGTTCATACTACTTTGGAGCAACATGTAATATGCTATTGCTGAAGGCAAAATTTCCAGCAAGATTAACACATGCCTCACTAGATCCTGTTTCTCACTTTGGTTTACTTTTGGTTTTATTCTTCATGCTTACTTAATTAACAGTCTCTGTATATATGCACCATTCCCTTCAGCTCAAGACTTACCTGTCCATGGATAAGGAGGTTCCACAAGGATGAGAGGTACCCAGCAGCTTCCTGCCTTACCTTGCCTGACTTCAATCTATTCATGTGATGCTGTTACAGTTTTACAAACACAATGTAATAGCAAGCACTTCCTGCCTCATTGCAATTACATCTTTTTCAACATCTGGGGTGTCACACGGTCACTCCACGAAAAGCTGTCTGAAGCAGCTGGAAAAACTGAGCTCTATGAGTTTGGTGAGGCAGCTCAGAAGACACTTCCTCACAAATCCTCCTCCCATTTACTGCAAGTTAGCAATGATGTCGTTCTGCTGATTGCAGAGGAAAGCCTTATATTTATAAAAATGTAACTCCTAGCAAATTTTGTCCTTTTGGGCTTAAACACAGATGAATATTGGCTGTGGTTGCTAGTTTCGAATCCTTTAACACATTACACTCCATATTCTGATATTGTGCTACAATCATGCTTTCATCCAAAACTACAAAAAGAAAAATTACATGCTTTGATCTTTGAAAAAACATATTATTTCCAGAGTGTTTTTGAAGTATGGTAATAGGGAGAAGAAGCACAAACACAGTCATCAAGAAAACTGTAAGTGACTGTAGCTTGTGATAGGGGCAAACTGGATGAAGGTAAAATGTTCAAGAAAAATATTTTTGACTTACCATTCACCCTGAAACAATCGCAATACATTGATGGTAGATAAGAAATGGGAGATACTAAGACTTCTACAAAATAATGCATCAACTCCCAACCCAATGGCTGTTGTGTAATTAGTGCACCTTAGGCACTGACCCACTTAAAAAAAAAAATCAGTAAAAATAAAGTTCTTTCCCTTCCTTCCTTTCTTCAGGGCAGGAAGCATGTCAATGTTTGTAAACTGCTATGTAAATGCACAGCACTACATAAATTTTGTTAACAATGAAATAATTCTATTTCTGTGCACAAATCAAGATATTAAGAGTAACTCTTCTCTAGCCAATGACTCTGCACAGATGCATATATCCCAGCAGGGCAGAATAAAGGAAACCCCACAACAGCAGTTCCATTATGTCACACAATGTTGGAGCTTCATGAGCATATTAAAGATGGTCTCAAAACTGGTCTTATGAACAACTGCTCCCCAAGCCACCACCAGTGTGACCCCCTTGGAGGCCACACTGACACGTGTGACTGACTCAGTCTAATAGGGTATATGTTCTGCCGTGCCAAATGATGTCCAACCTGCACTTTGGAGATGAATAAATCCCCTTCCCCTTTCCTTGTCACTTTTGTAACATGAGAATATCCCTTTTCTTTGTCTCATTTGAATGCATAAAGAAATATTGAGCCTATTTTCATGATAAATGCAACTTACTGCACAGCAACAACTGAATTGGAGATAATATTATGAGAAAAAGCAGGATGATTCACTGATGGTACAAGTCAGAATGAGATTTTTATACAGACCTTGTGCTTGTAATGCTGTACTCATATGGCTCTCAGAAGGAGCACAGCCATAGCAGCAGAGTGTGGGCACAGAAATGAGCAAAAGGGCCTCTGCTGCATTAAAGGGCTGCTCTGGAGCACCTCAGTGATGTTATCTGTCTTGTACAAATCACTGATGAGGGACAGGTCTAGCCATTATTTGTAAATAATGTTACATTTTCTACTTTTAAAATGAAATTTTAGAATGGATTGTGTATTTACAGGAACTTTATGTCTAGCTTTCTATTTTTGGGGGGTTGGTGAGCTATAAGAATTTAGCAGCATGACAGAATATTGAAAAGCTCACAGGTCTACCAAGGGCACAGGTCATATTTCCAGCTAACATGTTCAATTTTGGCTCAAAGTTGAATGAAGAGGACTTCCATCATCTTGAGTGATCACTGCTCACTAGAAAAAGACACTGATTCTCTTCATATTCATTATATTTATTCTTGGCATTGCAAACAGTGGCATTTGATCTGCTCCAAACTGACATTTGTATGGAACTGAGTGCAAGCAGGTTCTCACTTCATCAAGGAAAACTAACAGACAGGAGTTGATGTGGATTTAGATTATGGTATGATCTTCAACAAGAGTAACAGTGTTATCAATCTGCCTGGAAAATATTGACTGAAGACTGAAGCTCTGTTTTAACAGCACTTTCAACTTAACTCCATTCCTTTGTTAAAAAAAAATCTACTGAGAGTATATTATAAGGCCATTTGATCGATCTGTGGTATTTAGAGATATTAAGTACTTCATCATATTGGTCCAAACATGAAACTGAGATGCTGAGAATTTTCAAATCACATCCATGTCACAATAATGCTTTGCTTCAGAACTTGTATTTAGCAGCATATTTTAGATTATAATGCTAATCTTTAAATTAATCAACCAAACTAATGACATAGTTCTTTAACAAGAAGTTGTAAAAAAATCATGTAACATGTATTGATTTAAGAAAAGATATGACAGAGGTATATAAGATAATGAATTATATGAATCGAAGTGTACCATCTCATCATAAATGATCTGAGAGCTAATGAAAACTGGGAAGTAATTATTAAAACAGACTTTTTTTTAATATAATACATAATTAACACATGGAACTCACTGCTTCCAGGCATCATTTAATGAAGACATTTTTAAGGTTGGAGGTTTTAAGCTTTGTGTGGGTAACAGGAAATTTCACATATAATCCAGAAGGCATATTCTGCTCCAAGACCAGGGGTATCATTTAAAAGGCAAGACTAAAAAGGCTTCAGGTTCATACTCCAAGAAACCATGAATATGTTACTGTGCACTTTAGGATTAGAAGTCACAAACAGATGAACTTATGAAATTCATCATTGTCTTAAAAACACTTCTACGTTAGATAGGGAGCAAAATGACAAATCATGGCTCAGCCCAAAAAGCAGATCATCATAGGCTTCATCTGTCAAGACTGAGAAACAACCCCAACTTTTCAGTCCAAAACCAGCTTAGGAAACATTTAGAAGAGCTCAAAGAACCCTCAATGGCAACAGCCTCTCTGTCTCTATATGGACTCTTAAGGAAAGACTTGCATGGAAATGTTCCCACCATCCATCAGTTTCCTGACTTTCTGATATCTTTATCTATCTGGCAAACCTGAATAAACTTTCCCCACAGGAAACTTTCAAGCAATACATGCATACTTTAAGTATTCATAGCACAATAACAATCAGAAGATAGTTTTTTAAGACAAAGATCCTTTTCCATGTACAGATATTTCTGTTTAACTACATTGCAGGTTAAAAATTCATCATAAGAGCAGTACCTCAGTTGGAAGTATTTCCCACTCCTCCAGTCTGGAGTGAGATATACTGTTTAAAATTTTTGGTGTCATCTGTAAAATCACCTTCCCCCAAATTATCTTTATTTACTCTTATACATTTAGGGCCTGGGGTGAACATATTGAATTGATGGAGATAGCTACAAACAGTATTTGAGAAATGTCAAACAGTAAATTTTAACAGAAGCACTGTACCACTATCCTAAAAGAAACAGATCAGGCAAAGTAACTGCCCATAAAGCACAGACATGGTTTATCAAGACAAATCAAATAATAAAAACAAACCTAAACTTCTGGTTACAACAGGGAAACAAATATTTTTCTCTAGCATCAGTGATATTTTCAAAGTATCTTTAGAGGGTTCTGAAACCACATAAAGCCTTGTTTGGCAGTGATTCCTGAGACAAAAAAAAAAAAAAAGGTGAGAATAAAAGCACTTAGGAATCAATGGTTAAATTCAGATCACAGCTGAGTAGGTGAGAAATGGAGGAGAGAAACATGTACAGAGGTATGGATACAGGTACACAAATCTGTATCTGTCAAATGTAAAAGAATAAGGAGATGAAAATCTTCTCGAGTATTTGTGAGGATATTTCTTTTCCAAATTTTCTATTTCAGTTTGAAATTATGATTTCTAAACCATTGTGCTGGTTTGAGCTGAAGTAGAGTTAACTTTCTTCACAGAGGCTAATATAGGGCTATGTTTGGATTTTGTGCTGAACACAGAGTTGATAATGCAGAGATGTTTTTGTTGTTGCTGAGCAGAGCTTACACAGAGTCAAGGCCTTTGCTGCTTTCCGTACTGTCACGCTGGCAAGGAAACTGGGGATGCATGGGAGATTGGGAGGAGACACAGCTGGGACAGGTGACCCAAACTGACCAAAGGGATATTCCACACCATATGACATCATGCTCAGTATATAAGGTGGGAGGAAGAAGGAGGAAGGGGAGACATCTGGAGTGATGGCATTTGTCTTCCCAAGGAACCGTTACGCGTGATGGGCCCTGCTCTCCTGGAGATGGCTAAACACCTCCTGTCTTCGGGA